>NW_028327298.1:0-58544 GCF_031878675.1 Megascapheus bottae | reverse complement strand
TATTCATTCTGTGACTTCACACACCTCCATTCTGACTTCACACACCTCCATTCTGTGTCTTCACACACTTATCTTCTATGACTTCACACACCTCCATTCTGTGACTTCACACACCTCCATTCTGTGACTTCACACGCCTCCATTCTGTGACATCACACATCTCCATTCTGTGACTTCACTCACCTCCATTCTATGACTTCACACACCTCCATTCTATGACTTCACACACGTCCATTCTGACTTCACCCACCTCCTTTCTGTGACTTCACACACCTCCATTCTGTGACTTCACACACCTCCATTCTATGACTTCACACACCTCCATTTTGTGACTTCACACACCTCCATTCTGTGACTTCACACACCTCCATTCTTTGAATTCACACACTTTCTTTCTCTGAGTTCAAACACCTCCATTCTCTGACTTCACAGACCTCCATTCTGTGACTTCAAACAACTGCATTCTCTGACTTCACACACCTCCATTCTATGATTCACACACCTCCTTTCTAGGCCTTCACACACCTCCATTGTATGAATTCACACACCTCAGTTCTAGGACTTCACACACCTCCATTTTGACTTCACACACCTTCATTCTGACTTCACACACCTCCACTCTATGTCTTCGCACACTTCCATTGTGACTTCACACACCTTCTTTCTGTGACTTGACACGCCTCCATTCTGTGACTTCACACACCACCATTTTGTCTTCACACACCTCCATTCTGTGACTTCACACAGCTCCATTCTGTGACTTCACACACCTCCATTCTCTGACTTCACACCCTTCCATTCCATGAGTTCACACACCTCCATTCTGTGACTTCAAACACCTCGATTCTTTGACATCACCCACCTCCATTCTATGACTTCACACAACTCCATTTTGTGACTGCACACACCTCAATTTTGTGACTTCACACACTTCCATTCTTTGAATTCACACACCTTCTTTCTATGAGTTCACACACCTCCATTCTCTGACTTCACAGACCTCCATTCTGTGACTTCAAACAACTACATTCTCTGACTTCACACACCTCCATTCTATGACTTCACACACCTCCTTTCTAGGACTTCAAACACCTCCATTGTGTGAATTCACACACCTCCATTCTAGGACTTCACAGACCTCCACTCTATGACTTCACACATCTCCATTCTTTGACCTCACACCCCTCCATTCTGTGATTTCACACATCCATTTTGACTTCACACATCTCCAATCTATGACTTCAAACACCTCCATTCTGTGACTTCACACACCTCCATTCTATAACTTCATGCCCCTCCATTCTATGACTTCACACATTTCCATTCTATGATTTCACACACCTCCATTCTGTGACTTCATACTCCTCTATTCTATGGCTTCACACACCTCCATTCTGTGACTTCACACACCTCCATTTTGACTTCACACACCTTCATTCTGACTTCACACACCTCCATTCTATGTCTTCGCACACTTCCATTCTGACTTCACACACGTTCTTTCTGTTACTTGACACACCTCCATTCTGTGACTTCACACCCTTCCATTCTATGAGTTCACACACCTCCATTCTGTGACTTCACACACCTCCATTCTGTGACTTCACACACCTCCATTCTATGACTTCACACACCTCCATTCTGTGACTTCAAACAACTCTATTCTGTGACTTCACACACTTCTCTTCTGTGACTTCACACACCTCCATTCTAGGACTTCACACACCTCTCTTCTGTGACTTCACACACCTCCATTCTGTGATTTCACATACCTCCATTCTGTGTTCACACTCCTCCATTCTGTGATTTCACACACCTCCATTCTATGACTTCATACCCCTGCATTCTATGACTTCACACACCTCTATTCCATGACTTCACACACCTCCATTCTATGACTTCACCCACCTCCATTCTATGATTTCACACAGCTATATTCTCCGACTTCACACCCCTCCAATTTGACTTCACACACCTCCATTCTATGACTTCACACACCTCCATCTATGACTTCAAAGACCTCCATTATGTGACTTCATTCACCTGCCTTTGGTGACTTCACACACCTCCATTCTATGACTTCACATACCTCCATTTTGTGACTTCACACACATTCATTCTGCGACTTCACACACCACCATTTTGATTTCACACACTCCAATCTGTGACTTCACACACCTCCAGTTTGTGACTTCACACACTTCCATTCTATGACATCACACACGTCCATTCTGACTTCACACACCTCCATTATGTGACTTCATTCACCTGCCTTCGGTGTTCACACATCTCCATTCTACGACTTCACATACCGCCATTCTGTGACTTCACACACATTCATTGTATGACTTCACACACCACCATTTTGATTTCACACACCTCCACTCTGTGACTTCACACACCTCCATTCTGTGACTTTACACACCACCATTTTGACTTCACCCACCTCCATTCTGTGACTTCACACACCTCCATTCTGTGACTGCACACACCTCTATTCTATGACTTCACACACACCTAATCTCTCACTTCACTCACCTCCGTTCTATGACTTCAAACACCTCCTTTCTGTGACTTCACACACCTCCGTTGTGTGACTTCACACACCTCCATTCTTTGACTTCACACACCTCCATTCTATGACTACACACACCTCAATTCTATGAGTTCACACACCTCCATTCTATGAGTTCACACACCTCAATTTTGACTTCACATACCTCCATTCTGTGACTTCACACACCTCCATTCTGTGACTTTACACACCTCCATTCTGTGACTTCACACACCTCCATTCTATGACTTCACACACCTCCATTCTGTGATATCACACACCTCCAATCTATGACCTCACACACCTCCATTCTAGGACTTCACACACCTCCATTCTATGACTTCAAACACCTCTATTCTGTGACTTCACTCACCTCCAGTCTATGACTTCACACACCTCCATTCTATGACTTCACATACCTCCATTCTGTGACTTCACACACATTCATTCTGTGACTTCACACACCTCCATTCTGTGACTTCACACACCTCTATTCTATGACTTCACACATATCCATTCTCTGACTTCACACACCTCCATTCTGTGACTTCACACACCTCCTTTCTGTGACTTCACACACCTCCGTTTTTGACTTCACACACCTCCATTCACTGACTTCACACACCTCCATTCTATGACTTCACACAGCTGTATTCTATGACTTCACACACATCCATTCCATAACTTCACACACCTCCATTCTATGACTTCACACATGTCCTTTCTGTGACCTCACACACCTCCATTGTTTGATTTCACACACCTCCATTCTGTGACTTCACACACCTCCATTCTATGACTTCACACACCCCCATCTATGACTTCAAATTCCTCCATTATGTGACTTCATTCACCTGCCTTCGGTGACTTCAAACACCTCCATTCTATGACTTCACATACCTCCATTCTGTGACTTCACACACATTCATTCTGTGACTACACACACCACAATTTTGACTTCACACACCTCCATTCTGTGCCTTCACACACCTCCAGTTTGTGACTTCACACATCTCCATTCTATGAATTCACATACCTCCATTCTGTGACTTCACACCCTTTTATTCTGTGACTTCACACACCTCCATTCTGACCTCACACACCTCCATTCTGTGACTTTACACACCTGCCTTCTATGACTTCACACACCTCCATACTGTGACTTCACACGCCTCCATTCTTACTTCACAAACATCCATTCTATGACTTAACTCACCTCCATTCTATGACTTCACACACCTCCATTCTGTGACTTCACAAACCTCCATTCTATGACTTCACACACCTCCATTCTGAGTACACACACCTCCATTCTCTGACTTCACACACGTCCATTCTGACTTCACACACCTCCTTTCTGTGACTTCACACACCTCCATTCTGTGACTTCACACACCTCCATTCTATGACTTCACACACCTCCATTTGTGACTTCACACATCTCCATTCTGTGACTTCACACACCTCCATTCTTTGAATTTACACACCTTCTTTCTCTGAGTTCACACATCTCCATTCTCTGACATCACAGACCTCCATTCTGTGACTTCAAACAACTGCATTCTCTGACTTCACACACCTCCATTCTATGACTTCACACACCTCCTTTCTAGGCCTTCAAACACCTCCATTGTATGAATTCACACACCTCAATTCTAGGACTTCACACACCTCTACTCTATGACTTCACACGTCTCCATTCTTTGACTTCACACACCTCCTTTCTATGATTTCACACATCCATTTTGACTTCACACATCTCCAATCTATGACTTCAAACACCTCCATTCTGTGACTTCACACACCTCCATTCTATGGCTTCACACCCCTCCATTGTATGACTTCACACACATCCATTCTATGATTTCACACACCTCCATTCTGTGACTTCATACTTCTCGATTCTATGGCTTCACACACCTCCATTCTGTGACTTCACACACCTCCATTTTGACTTCACACACCTTCATTCTGACTTCACACACCTCCATTCTATGTCTTCGCACACTTCCATTCTGACTTAACACACGTTCTTTCTGTGACTTGACACACCTCCATTCTGTGACTTCACATACCTCCATTCCATGACTTCACACACCTCCATTCTGTGACTTCACACAGTTCCATTCTGTGACTTCACACACCTCCATTCTGTGACTTCACACCCTTCCATTCTATGAGTTCACACACCTCCATTCTGTGACTTCACACACCTCCATTCCGTGACTTCACACACCTCCATTCTATGACTTCACACACCTCCATTCTGTGACTTCAAACAACTCTACTCTGTGACTTCACACACTTCTCTTCTGTGACTTCACACACCTCCATTCTAGGACTTCACACACCTCCATTCTGTGACTTCACACATCTCCATTCTGTGATTTCACATACCTCCATTCTGTGTTCACACTCTTCCATTCTGTGATTTCACACACCTCCATTCTATGACTTCATACCCCTCCATTCTATGACTTCACATACCTCTATTCCATGACTTCACACACCTCCATTCTATGACTTCACCCACCTCCATTCTATGATTTCACACAGCTCCATTCTCCGACTTCACACCCCTCCAATTTGACTTCACACACCTCCATTCTATGACTTCACACACCTCCATTTATGACTTCAAAGACCTCCATTATGTGACTTCATTCACCTGCCTTCGGTGACTTCACACACCTCCATTCTATGACTTCACATACCTCCATTCTGTCACTTCACACACATTCATTCTGTGATTTCACACACCACCATTTTGATTTCACACACTCCATTCTGTGACTTCACACACCTCCATTCTGTGACTTCACATACCTCCATTCTGTCACTTCACACACATTCATTCTGTGACTTCACATACCTCCATTCTGTCACTTCACACACATTCATTCTGTGACTTCACACACCACCATTTTGATTTCACACACTTCCATTCTACGACGTCACACACATCCATTCTGACTTCACACACCTCCATTATGTGATTTCATTCACCTGCCTTCGATGACTTCACACACCTCCATTCTACGACTTCACATACCGCCATTCTGTGACTTCACACACATTCATTGTATGACTTCACACACCACCATTTTGATTTCACACACCTCCATTCTGTGACTTCACACACCTCCATTCTGTGACTTTACACACCACCATTTTGACTTCACACACCTCCATTCTGTGACTTCACACACCTCCATTCTGTGACTTCACACACCTCAAGTCTATGAGTTCACACACCTCCATTCTGTGACTTTACACACCACCATTTTGACTTCACACACCTCCATTCTGTGACTTCACACACCTCCATTCTTTGACTTCACACACCTCCGTTCTATGACTTCATACACCTCCGTTCTTTGACTTCACACACCTCCGTTGTTTGACTTCACACACCTCCATTCTTTGACTTCACACACCTCCATTCCATGACTTCACACACCTCAATCTATGAGTTCACACACCTCCATTCTATGAGTTCACACACCTCAATTTTGACTTCACATACCTCCATTCTGTGACTTCACACACCTCCATTCTGTGACTTTACACCCCTCCATTCTTTGACTTCACACACCTATATTCTATGACTTCCCGCACCTCCATTCTATGACTTCACACACATCCACTCTATGACTTTACACACCTCCATTCTGTCTTCACACACCTCCATTCTGTGACTTCATACATCTCCATTCTGTGACTTCACACACCTCCATCTATGACTTCACACATCTCCATTTTATGACTTCACACACCTCCATCTCTGACTTCACACACCTCCATTCTATGACTTCACATACCTCCATTCTGAATTCACACACCTCCATTCTATGACTTAGCACACCTCCATTCTGACTTCATACACCTCCTTTCTGTGACTTCACACACCTTCATTCTGACTTCACACACCTCCATTCTATGTCTTCGCACACTTCCATTCTGACTTCACACACCTTCTTTCTGTGACTTGACACACCTCCATTCTGTGACTTCACATACCTCCATTCTATGACTTCACACACCTCCATTCTGTGACTTCACACAGCTCCATTCTGTGACTTCACACACCTCCATTCTGTGACGTCACACCCTTCCATTCTATGAGTTCACACACCTCCATTCTGTGACTTCAAACACCATGATTCTGTGACATCACCCACCTCCATTCTATGACTTCACACAACTCCATTTTGTGACTGCACACTCCTCAATTCTGTGACTTCACACACCTCCACTCTATGACTTCACACATCTCCATTCTTTGACCTCACACACCTCCATTCTATGATTTCACACATCCATTTTGACTTCACACATCTCCAATCTATGACTTCAAACACCTCCATCCTGTGACTTCACACATCTCCATTCTAGGACTTCACACACCTCCATTCTGTGACTTCAAACAACTCTATTCTGTGACTTCACACACTTCTCTTCTGTAACTTCACACACCTCCATTCTAGGACTTCACACACCTCCATTCTTTGAATTCACACACGTTCTTTCTATGAGTTCACACACCTCCATTCTCTGACTTCACAGACCTCCATTCTGTGACTTCAAACAACTGCATTCTCTGACTTCACACACCTCCATTCTATGACTTCACACACCTCCTTTCTAGGACTTCACACACCTCCATTGTATGAATTCACACACCTCCATTCTAGGACTTCACACACCTCCACTCTATGACTTCACACATCTCCATTCTTTGACCTCACACACTTCCATTCTATGATTTCACACATCCATTTTGACTTCACACATCTCCAATCTATGACTTCAAACACCTCCATCCTGTGACTTCACACATCTCCATTCTATAACTTCATGCCCCTCCATTCTATGACTTCACACACCTCCCTTCTATGATTTCACACACCTCCATTCTGTGACTTCATACTCCTCCATTCTATGGCTTCACACACCTCCATTCTGTGACTTCACACACCTCCATTTTGACTTCACACACCTTCATTCTGACTTCACACACCTCCATTCTATGTCTTCGCACACTTCCATTCTGACTTCACACACGTTCTTTCTGTGACTTGACACACCTCCATTCTGTGACTTCACATACTTCCATTCTATGACTTCACAAACCTCCATTCTGTGACTTCACACACCTCCATTCTGTGACTTCACACACCTCCATTCTATGAGTTCACAAACCTCCATTCTGTGACCACAAACCTCCATTCTGTGACTTCACACACCTCCATTCTATGACTTCACACACTTCTCTTCTGTGACTTCACACACCTCCATCTAGGACTTCACACACCTCTCTTCTGTGATTTCACATACCTCCATTCTGTGTTCACACTCCTCCATTCTGTGATTTCACACACCTCCATTCTATGGTTTCATACCCCTCCATTCTATGACTTCACACACCTCTATTCCATGACTTCACACACCTCCATGCTATGACTTCACCCACCTCCATTCTATGATTTCACACAGCTATATTCTCCGACTTCACACCCCTCCAATTTGACTTCACACACCTCCATTCTATGACTTCACACACCTCCATCTATGACTTCAAAGACCTCCATTATATGACTTCATTCACCTGCCTTCGGTGACTTCACACACCTCCATTCTATAACTTCACATACCTCCATTCTGTGACTTAACACACATCCATTCTGTGACTTCACACACCACCATTTTGACTTCACACACCTCCATTCTGTGACTTCACACACCTCGATTCTGTGACTTCACACACCTCTATTCTATGACTTCACACACACCTAATCTCTCACTTCACACACCTCCGTTCTATGACTTCAAACACCTCCTTTCTGTGACTTCACACACCTCCGTTGTTTGACTTCACACACCTCCATTCTTTGACTTCACACACCTCCATTCCATGACTTCACACACCTCAATTCTATGAGTTCACACACCTCCATTCTATGAGTTCACACACCTAAATTTTGACTTCACATACCTCCATTCTGTGACTTCACACACCTCCATTCTGTGACTTGACACACCTCCATTCTGTGACTTCACACACCTCCATTCTATGACTTCACACACCTCCATTCTGTGATTTCACACACCTCCATCTGTGACGTCACACACCTCCATTTTTGACTTCAAACACCTCCATTCTACGAGTTCACACGCCTCCATTCTGTGACTTCACACACCTCAATTCTGTGACTTCACACACCACCATTCTGTGATGTCACACACCTCCAATCTATGACCTCACACACCTCCATTCTAGGACTTCACACACTTCCATTCTATGACTTCAAACACCTCCATTCTGAGACTACACACACCTCCATTCTATGACTTCACACACCTCCATTCTATGACTTCACATACCTCCATTCTGTGACTTCACACACATTCATTCTGTGACTTCACACACCTCCATTCTGTGACTTCACACACCTCTATTCTATGACTTCACACACATCCATTCTCTGACTTCACACACCTCCATTCTGTGACTTCACACACCTCCTTTCTGTGACTTCACACACCTCCGTTTTTGACTTAACTCACCTCCATTCACTGACTTCACACACCTCCATTCTATGACTTCACACAGCTGTATTCTATGACTTCACACACATCCATTCCATAACTTCACACACCTCCATTCTATGACTTCACACATGTCCTTTCTGTGACCTCTCACACCTCCATTGTTTGACTTCACACACCTCCATTCTGTGACTTCACACACCTCCAGTTTGTGACTTCACACACCTCCATTCTATGACTTCACATACCTCCATTCTGTGACTTCACACCCTTTTATTCTGTGACTTCACACACCTCCATTCTGACTTCACACACCTCCATTCTGTGACTTTACACACCTGCCTTCTATGACTTCACACACCTCCATACTGTGCCTTCACACGCCTCCATTCTGTGACTTCACACATCTCCATTCTGTGACTTCACACACCTCCATTCTTACTTCACAAACATCCATTCTATGACTTAACTCACCTCCATTCTATGACTTCACACACCTCCATTCTGTGACTTCACAAACCTCCATTCTGTGACTTCACACACGTCCATTCTGACTTCACACACCTCCTTTCTGTGACCTCACACACCTCCATTCTGTGACTTCACACACCTCCATTCTATGACTTCACACACCTCCATTTGTGACTTCACACACCTCCATTCTGTGACTTCACACACCTCCATTCTTTGAATTCACACACCTTCTTTCTCTGAGTTCACACATTTCCATTCTCTGACTTCACAGACCTCCATTCTGTGACTTCAAACAACTGCATTCTCTGACTTCACACACCTCCATTCTATGACTTCACACACCTCCTTCTAGGCCTTCAAACACCTCCATTGTATGAATTCACACACCTCCATTCTATGTCTTCGCATACTTCCATTCTGACTTCACACACGTTCTTTCTGTGACTTGACACACCTCCATTCTGTGACTTCACATACTTCCATTCTATGACTTCACACACCTCCATTCTGTGACTTCACACACCTCCATTCTTTGACTTCACACACCTCCATTCTGTGACTTCACACACCTCCATTCTATGAGTTCACACACCTCCATTCTCTGACCACACACCTCCACTCTGTGACTTCACACACCTCCATTCTATGACTTCACACACCTCCATTCTGTGACTTCAAACAACTCTATTCTGTGACTTCACACACTTCTCTTCTGTGACTTCACACACCTCCATTCTAGGACTTCACACACCTCTCTTCTGTGACTTCACACACCTCCATTCTGTGATTTCACATACCTCCATTCTGTGTTCACACTCCTCCATTCTGTGATTTCACACACCTCCATTCTATGGTTTCATACCCCTCCATTCTATGACTTCACACACCTTTATTCCATGACTTCACACACCTCCATTCTATGACTTCACCCACCTCCATTCTATGATTTCACACAGCTATATTCTCCGACTTCACACCCCTCCAATTTGACTTCACACACCTCCATTCTTTGACTTCACACACCTCCATTTTTGACTTCAAAGACCTCCATTATGTGACTTCATTCACCTGCCTTTGGTGACTTCACACACCTCCATTCTATGACTTCACATACCTCCATTCTGTGACTTCACAAACACTCATTCTGTGACTTCACACACCACCATTTTGATTTCACACACTCCATTCTGTGACTTCACACACCTCCAGTTTGTGACTTCACACACTTCCATTCTATGACATCACACACGTCCATTCTGACTTCACACACCTCCATTATGTGACTTCATTCACCTGCCTTCGGTGACTTCACACACCTCCATTCTACGACTTCACATACCGCCATTCTGTGACTTCACACACATTCATTGTATGACTTCACACGCCACCATTTTGATTTCACACACCTCCATTCTGTGACTTCACACACCTCCATTCTGTGACTTTACACACCACCATTTTGACTTCACACACCTCCATTCTGTGACTTCACACACCTCCATTCTGTGACTTCACACACCTCTATTCTATGACTTCACACACACCTAATCTCTCACTTCACTCACCTCCGTTCTATGACTTCAAACACCTCCTTTCTGTGACTTCACACACCTCCGTTGTTTGACTTCACACACCTCCATTCTTTGACTTCACACACCACCATTCCATGACTTCACACACCTCAATTCTATGAGTTCACACACCTCCATTCTATGAGTTCACACACCTCAATTTTGACTTCACATACCTCCATTCTGTGACTTCACACACCTCCATTCTGTGACTTGACACACCTCCATTCTGTGACTTCACACACCTCCATTCTATGACTTCACACACCTCCATTCTGTGATTTCACTCACCTCCATTTGTGACGTCACACACCTCCATTTTTGACTTCAAACACCTCCATTCTACGAGTTCACACGCCTCCATTCTGTGACTTCACACACCTCAATTCTGTGACTTCACACACCACCATTCTGTGATATCACACACCTCCAATCTATGACCTCACACACCTCCATTCTAGGACTTCACACACCTCCATTCTATGACTTCAAACACCTCCATTCTGAGACTTCACACACCTCCATTCTATGACTTCACACACCTCCATTCTATGACTTCACATACCTCCATTCTGTGACTTCACACACATTCATTCTGTGACTTCACACACCTCCATTCTGTGACTTCACACACCTCTATTCTATGACTTCACACACATCCATTCTCTGACTTCACACACCTCCATTCTGTGACTTCACACACCTCCTTTCTGGGACTTCACACACCTCCGTTTTTGACTTCACACACCTCCATTCACTGACTTCACACACCTCCATTCTATGACTTCACACAGCTGTATTCTATGACTTCACACACATCCATTCCATAACTTCACACACCTCCATTCTATGACTTCACACATGTCCTTTCTGTAACCTCACACACCTCCATTGTTTGATTTCACACACCTCCATTCTGTGACTTCACACACCTCCATTCTATGACTTCACACACCCCCATCTATGACTTCAAATTCCTCCATTATGTGACTTCATTCACCTGCCTTCGGTGACTTCACACACCTCCATTCTATGACTTCACATACCTCCATTCTGTGACTTCACACACATTCATTCTGTGACTTCATACACCACAATTTTGACTTCACACACCTCCATTCTGTGACTTCACACACCTCCAGTTTGTGACTTCACACACCTCCATTCTATGACTTTACATACCTCCATTCTGTGACTTCACACCCTTTTATTTTGTGACTTCACACACCTCCGTTCTGACTTCACACACCTCCATTCTGTGACTTTACACACCTGCCTTCTATGACTTCACACACCTCCATTCTTACTTCACAAACATCCATTCTATGACTTAACTCACCTCCATTCTATGACTTCACACACCTCCATTCTGTGACTTCACAAACCTCCATTCTGTGACTTCACACACGTCCATTCTGACTTCACACACCTCCTTTCTGTGACTTCACACACCTCCATTCTGTGACTTCACACACCTCCATTCTATGACTTCACACACCTCCATTTGTGACTTCACACACCTCCATTCTGTGAATTCACACACCTCCATTTTTTGAATTCAAACACCTTCTTTCTCTGAGTTCACACATCTCCATTCTCTGACTTCACAGACCTCCATTCTGTGACTTCAAACAACTGCATTCTCTGACTTCACACACCTCCATTCTATGACTTCACACACCTCCTTTCTAGGCCTTCAAACACCTCCATTGTATGAATTCACACACCTCAATTCTAGGACTTCACACACCTCCACTCTATGACTTCACACACCTCCATTCTGTGACTTCACACACCTCCATTCTATGATTTCACACATCCATTTTGACTTCACACATCTCCAATCTATGACTTCAAACACCTCCATTCTGTGACTTCACACACCTCCATTCTATGACTTCATACCCCTCTATTCTATGATTTCACACACCTCCATTCTGTGACTTCATAATTCTCCATTCTATGGCTTCACACACCTCCATTCTGTGACTTCACACACCTCCATTTTGACTTCACACACCTTCATTCTGACTTCACACACCTCCATTCTATGTCTTCGCACACTTCCATTCTGACTTAACACACCTTCTTTCTGTGACTTGACACACCTCCATTCTGTGACTTCACATACCTCCATTCTATGACTTCACACACCTCCATTCTGTGACTTCACACAGCTCCATTCTGTGACTTCACACACCTCCATTCTTTGACTTCACACCCTTCCATTCTATGAGTTCACACACCTCCATTCTGTGACTTCACACACCTCCATTCTAGGACTTCACACACCTCCATTCTGTGACTTCACACATCTCCATTCTGTGATTTCACATACCTCCATTCTGTGTTCACACTCCTCCATTCTGTGATTTCACACACCTCCATTCTATGACTTCATACCCCTCCATTCTATGACTTCACACACCTCTATTCCATGACTTCACACACCTCTATTCTATGACTTCACCCACCTCCATTCTATGATTTCACACAGCTCCATTCTCCGTCTTCACACCCCTCCAATTTGACTTCACACACTTCCATTCTACGACGTCACACACATCCATTCTGACTTCACACACCTCCATTATGTGATTTCATTCACCTGCCTTTGGTGACTTCACACACCTCCATTCTACGACTTCACATACCGCCATTCTGTGACTTCACACACATTCATTGTATGACTTCACACACCACCATTTTGATTTCACACACCTCCATTCTCTGACTTCACACACCTCCATTCTGTGACTTTACACACCACCATTTTGACTTCACACACCTCCATTCTGTGACTTCACACACCTCTATTCTATGACTTCAAACACACCTAATCTCTCACTTCACACACCTCCGTTCTATGACTTCACACACCTCCTTTCTGTGACTTCACACACCTCCGTTGTTTGACTTCACACACCTCCATTCTTTGACTTCACACACCTCCATTCCATGACTTCACACACCTCCATTCTTTGACTTCACACACCTCCATTCCATGACTTCACACACCTCAATTCTATGAGTTCACACACCTCAATTCTGTGACTTCACACACCTCCATTCTGTGACTTTACACCCCTCCATTCTTTGACTTCACACACCTATATTCTATGACTTCCCGCACGTCCATTCTATGACTTCACACACATCCATTCTATGACTTTACACACCTCCATTCTGTCTTCACACACTCCATTCTGTGACTTCATACATCTCCATTCTGTGACTTCACACACCTCCATCTATGACTTCACACATCTACATTTTATGACTTCACACACCTCCATCTCTGACTTCACACACCTCCATTCTATGACTTCACATACCTCCATTCTGATTCACATACCTCCATTCTATGACTTAGCACACCTCCATTCTGACTTCACCCACCTCCTTTCTGTGACTTCACACACCTCCATTCTGTGACTTCTCACACATCTGTTCTATGACTTCACACACCTCCATTCTGTGACTTCACACACCTCCTTCTATGACGTCACACACAACCATTCTTTGACTTCACACACCTCCATTCTACGAGTTCACACGCCTCCATTCTGTGACTTCACACAACTCCATTCTGAGACTTCACACACCACCATTCTTTGATTTCACACACCTCCATTCTATGACTTCACACACCTCCATTCTAGGACTTCACACACCTCCATTCTATGACTTCACATACCTCCATTCTAGGACTTCAGACAGCTCCAGTATATGACTTCACACACCTCCATTCACTGACTTCACACACCTTCATTCTGTGACTTCATACTTCTCCATTCTATGGCTTCACACACCTTCATTCTGACTTCACACACCTCCATTCTATGTCTTCGCACACTTTCATTCTGACTTCACACACCTTCTTCCGTGACTTGACACACCTCCATTCTATGACTTCACATACCTCCATTCTATGAGTTCACACAACTCCATTCTGTGACTTCACACACCTCCATTCTGTGACTTCACACACCTCCATTCTGTGACTTCACATCCCTCCATTCTATGAGTTTACACACCTCCATTTTGTGACTTCACACACCTCCATTCTGTGACTTCAAACAACTCCATTCTGTGACTTCACACACTTCTATTGTGTGACTTCACACACCTCCATTCTAGGACGTCACATACCTCCATTCTATGACTTCACATACCTCCATTCTGTGATTTCACATACCTCCATTCTGTGTTCACACTCCTCCATTCTGTAATTTCACACACCTCCATTCTATGACTTCATACCCCTCCATTCTATGACTTCACACACCTCTATTCCGTTACTTCAACACCTCCATTCTATGACTTCACACACCTCCATTCTATGATTTCACAGAGCTCCAATCTCCGAATTCACACCCCTCCAATTTGACTTCACACACCTCCATTCTATGACTTCACACACCTCCATCTATGACTTCAAACACCTCCATTATGTGACTTCATTCACCTGCCTTCGGTGACTTCACACACCTCCATTCTATGACTTCCCATACCTCCATTCTGTGACTGCACACACATTAAATCTGTGACTTCACACACCACCATTTTGATTTCACACACCTCCATTCTGTGACTTCACACATCTCCAGTTTGTGACTTCACACACTTCCATTCTATGACGTCACACACGTCCATTCTGACTTCACACACCTCCATTATGTGACTTCATTCACCTGGCTTCGGTGACCTCACACACCTCCATTCTATGACTTCACATACCGCCATTCTGTGACTTCACACACATTCATTGTGTGACTTCACACACCACCATTTTGATATCACACACCTCCATTCTCTGACTTCACACACCTCCATTCTGTGACTTCACACACCACCATTTTGTCTTCACACACCTCCATTCTGTGACTTCACACACCTCCATTCTGTGACTTCACACACCTCTATTCTATGACTTCACACACACCTAATCTCTCACTTCACATACCTCCGTTCTATGACTTCTCACACCTCCTTTCTGTGACTTCACACACCTCCGTTGTTTGACTTCACACACCTCCATTCTTTGACTTCACACACCACCATTCCATGACTTCACACACCTCCATTTTATGAGTTCTCACACGTCCATTCTATGAATTCACACACCTCAATTTTGACTTCACATACCTCCATTCTGTGACTTTACACACCTCCATTCTGTGCCTTTACACACCTCCATTCTATGACTTCACTCACCAATATTCTATGACTTCCCACACCTCCATTCTATGACTTCACACACACCCATTCTATGACTTCACACATCTCCATTCTGACTTCACACACCTCCATTCTGTGACTTCATACATCTCCGTTCTGTGACTTTACACACCTCCATATATGACTTCACACATCTCCATTTTATGACTTCACACACCACCATTCTATGACTTCGTACACTTCCATTCTGACTTCACACACCTCCTTTCTGTGACTTCACACACCTCCATTCTGTGACATCACACACCTCCGTTCTATGACTTCACACACCTCCATTCTGTGACTTCACACACCTCCGTCTATGACGTCACACACCCCCATTCTTTGACTTCACACACCTCCATTCTACGAGTTCACACGCCTCCATTCTGTGACTTCACACATCTCCATTCTTTGACTTCACACATCTCCATTCTGTGACTTCACACATCGATTTTGACTTCAGACACCTCCAATGTATGACGTCAAACACCTCCATTCTGTGACTTCACACACCTCCATTCTATGACATGACCCTCCTCCATTCTATGACTTCCCACACCTCCATTCTGTGACTTCACACACCTCCATTATATGACTTCACACACCTCCATTCTATGACTCAGACACCTCCATTCTATGAATTCACACACCTCCATTCTATGACTTCACACACCTCCATTATACGACTTCACCCACCTCAATTCCATGAATTCACACACCTCCTTTCTATGAATTCACACACCTCCATTCTATGACTTCACAAAAGTCATTCCATGACTTCACCCACCTCCATTCCATGAATTCACACACCTCCATTCTATGAATTCACACATCTCCATTCTGTGACTTCACACACCTCCATTCGATGACTTCACACTCCTCCATTCTATGAATTCCCACACCTCCATTCTATGACTTCAAACACCTCCATTCTATGAGTTCATACACCTCAATTCTGCCTTCACACACCTCCATTCTGTGACTTCACCCACCTCCATTCTGTGACATCACACTCCTCCATTCTATGACTTCACACACCTCCATGCTATGTTTCACACACCTCCACTCTGTGACGTCATACACCTCCATTCTATGACTTCACACACCTCCACTCTGTGACATCACACACCTGCATTCTATGACTTCACACACCTCCAGTCTGTGTTCACACTCCTCCATTCTGTGACTTCACATACCGCTATTCTGACTTCACACACCTCCATTCTACGACTTCACACAGCTCCATTCTTCGACATCACACAACTCCAACCTGTGACTTCACACACCTCCATTCTGTGTTCATACTCCTCCATTCTGTGACTTCACACATCTCAATTCTGACTTCACACACCTCCATTCTATGACTTCACACACCTCCATTCTGGGCCTTCACACACCTCCATTCTCTGACTTCACACACCTCCATTCTATGAGTTCACGCACCTACATTCTGCCTTCACACACCTCCATTCTATGACTTCACACAACTCCATTCTGTGACTTCACACACCTCCATTCTGAATTCACACACCTCCATTATATGACTTCACACACCTCCATTCTGTCACTTCACACACCACCATTCTATGACTTCACACACCTCCATTGTGACTTCACTCACCCCTCATTCTGACTTCACACACCTCCATTCTATGACTTCGCACACCTCCATTCTTTGACTTCACACATCCATTCTTTGACTTCACACACCTCCATTCTATGAGTTCACACACCTCCATTCTGTGACTTCACGCACCTCCTATCTATGACTTCACACAGCACCATTCTCTGACTTCACACACCTCCATTCTTTGAATTCAAACACCTCCATTCTGTGACTTCACACACCTCCATTCTGTGACTTCACACACCTCCATTCTTTGACTTTACACACCTCCATTCTATTACTTCACAAACCTCCATTCTATGACTTCACACACCTCCAATCTATGACTTCACATACCTCCATTCTGTGACTTCACATACATTCATTCTGTGATTTCACACACCTCCATTCTGTGACTTCACACACCTCTATTCTATAACTTCCCACACATCCATTCTGTGACTTCACACACCTGCATTCTATGACTTTACACACGTCCATTCTATGACTTCACACACCTCCATTCTATGATTTCACACACCTCGATTCTATGATTTCACACACCTCCATTCTATGACATCACCCTCCTCCATTCTATGACTTCACACACCTCCATGCTATGTTTCACACACCTCCACTCTGTGACGTCATACACCTCCATTCTATGACTTCACACACCTCCATTCTGTGACATCACACTCCTCCATTCAATGACTTCACACACCTCCATGCTATGTTTCACACACCTCCACTCTGTGACGTCATACACCTCCATTCTATGACTTCACACACCTCCATTCTGTGACATCACACACCTGCATTCTATGACTTCACACACCTCCAGTCTGTGTTCACACTCCTCCATTCTGTGACTTCACATACCTCTATTCTGACTTCACACACCTCCATTCTACGACTTCACACAGCTCCATTCTCCGACATCACACAACTCCAACCTGTGACTTCACACACCTCCATTCTGTGTTCATACTCCTCCATTCTGTGACTTCACACATCTCAATTCTGACTTCACACAACTCCATTCTATGACTTCACACACCTCCATTCTGGGCCTTCACACACCTCCATTCTCTGACTTCACACACCTCCATTCTATGAGTTCACACACCTATATTCTGCCTTCAAACACCTCCATTCTATGACTTCACACAACTCCATTCTGTGACTTCACACACCTCCATTCTGAATTCACACACCTCCATTATATGACTTCACACACCTCCATTCTGTCACTTCACACACCACCATTCTATGACTTCACACACCTCCATTGTGACTTCACACACCCTCATTCTGACTTCACACACCTCCATTCTATGACTTCGCACACCTCCATTCTTTGACTTCACACATCCATTCTTTGACTTCACACACCTCCATTCTATGAGTTCACACACCTCCATTCTGTGACTTCACGCACCTCCTATCTATGACTTCACACAGCACCATTCTCTGATTTCACACACCTCCATTCTTTGAATTCAAACACCTCCGTTCTGTGACTTCACACACCTCCATTCTGTGACTTCACACACCTCCATTCTTTGACTTTACACACCTCCATTCTATTACTTCACAAACCTCCATTCTATGACTTCACACACCTCCAATCTATGACTTCACATACCTCCATTCTGTGACTTCACATACATTCATTCTGTGACTTCACACACCTCCATTCTGTGATTTCACACACCTCTATTCTATAACTTCCCACACATCCATTCTGTGACTTCACACACCTGCATTCTATGACTTTACACACGTCCATTCTATGACTTCACACACCTCCATTCTATGATTTCACACACCTCATTCTATGATTTCACACACCTCCATTCTATGACATCACCCTCCTCCATTCTATGACTTCACACACCTCCATGCTATGTTTCACACACCTCCAATCTGTGACGTCATACACCTCCATTCTATGACTTCACACACCTCGATTCTGTGACATCACACACCAGCATTCTATGACTTCACAAACCTCCAGTCTGTGTTCACACTCCTCCATTCTGTGACTTCACATACTTCTATTCTGACTTCACACACCTCCATTCTACGATTTCACACAGCTCCATTCTCCGACATCACACAACTCCAACCTGTGACTTCACACACCTCCATTCTGTGTTCATACTCCTCCATTCTGTGACTTCACACATCTCAATTCTGACTTCACACACCTTCATTCTATGACTTCACACACCTCCATTCTGGGCCTTCACACACCTCCATTCTCTGACTTCACACACCTCCATTCTATGAGTTCACACACCTACATTCTGCCTTCACACACCTCCATTCTATGACTTCACACACCTCCAATCTATGACTTCACATACCTCCATTCTGTGACTTCACATACATTCATTCTGTGACTTCACACACCTCCATTCTGTGACTTCACACACCTCTATTCTATAACTTCCCACACATCCATTCTGTGACTTCACACACCTGCATTCTATGACTTTACACAAGTCCATTCTATGACTTCACACACCTCCATTCTATGATTACACACACCTCGATTCTATGATTTCACACACCTCCATTCTATGACATCACCCTCCTCCATTCTATGACTTCACACACCTCCATGCTATGTTTCACACACCTCCACTCTGTGACGTCATACACCTCCATTCTATGACTTCACACACCTCCATTCTGTGACATCACACTCCTCCATTCTATGACTTCACACACCTCCATGCTATGTTTCACACACCTCCACTCTGTGACGTCATACACCTCCATTCTATGACTTCACACACCTCCATTCTGTGACATCACACACCTGCATTCTATGACTTCACACACCTCCAGTCTGTGTTCACACTCCTCCATTCTGTGACTTCACATACCTCTATTCTGACTTCACACACCTCCATTCTACGACTTCACACAGCTCCATTCTCCGACATCACACAACTCCAACCTGTGACTTCACACACCTCCATTCTGTGTTCATACTCCTCCATCCTGTGACTTCACACATCTCAATTCTGACTTCACACACCTCCATTCTATGACTTCACACACCTCCATTCTGGGCCTTCACACACCTCCATTCTCTGACTTCACACACCTCCATTCTATGAGTTCACACACCTACATTCTGCCTTCACACACCTCCATTCTATGACTTCACACAACTCCATTCTGTGACTTCACACACCTCCATTCTGAATTCACACACCTCCATTATATGACTTCACACACCTCCATTCTGTCACTTCACACACCATCATTCTATGACTTCACACACCTCCATTGTGACTTCACACACCCTCATTCTGACTTCACACACCTCCATTCTATGACTTCGCACACCTCCTTTCTTTGACTTCACACATCCATTCTTTGACTTCACACACCTCCATTCTATGAGTTCACACACCTCCATTCTGTGACTTCACGCACCTCCTATCTATGACTTCACACAGCACCATTCTCTGACTTCACACACCTCCATTCTTTGAATTCAAACACCTCCATTCTGTGACTTCACACACCTCCATTCTGTGACTTCACACACCTCCATTCTTTGACTTTACACACCTCCATTCTATTACTTCACAAACCTCCATTCTATGACTTCACACACCTCCAATCTATGACTTCACATAGCTCCATTCTGTGACTTCACATACATTCATTCTGTGACTTCACACACCTCCATTCTGTGACTTCACACACCTCTATTCTATAACTTCCCACACATCCATTCTGTGACTTCACACACCTGCATTCTATGACTTTACACACGTCCATTCTATGACTTCACACACCTCCATTCTATGATTTCACACACCTCGATTCTATGATTTCACACACCTCCATTCTATGACATCACCCTCCTCCATTCTATGACTTCACACAACTCCATTCTATGACTTCACACACCTCCATTTATGACTTCAAAGACCTCCATTATGTGACTTCATTCACCTGCCTTCGGTGACTTCACACACCTCCATTCTATGACTTCACATACCTCCATTCTGTCACTTCACACACATTCATTGTGTGACTTCACACACCACCATTTTGATTTCACACACTCCATTCTGTGACTTCACACACCTCCAGTTTGTGACTTCACACACTTCCATTCTACGACGTCACACACATCCATTCTGACTTCACACACCTCCATTATGTGATTTCATTCACATGCCTTCGGTGACTTCACACACCTCCATTCTACGA
Source organism: Megascapheus bottae (assembly GCF_031878675.1). Classification (NCBI taxonomy): domain Eukaryota; kingdom Metazoa; phylum Chordata; class Mammalia; order Rodentia; family Geomyidae; genus Megascapheus; species Megascapheus bottae. The sequence continues at coordinate 36,322 of NW_028327298.1, read as the reverse complement.
CTTCACATACCGCCATTCTGTGACTTCACACACATTCATTGTATGACTTCACACACCACCACTTTGATTTCACACACCTCCATTCTCTGACTTCACACACCTCCATTCTGTGACTTTACACACCACCATTTTGACTTCACACACCGCCATTCTTTGACTTCACACACCTCCATTCTGTGACTTCACACACCTCTATTCTATGACTTCAAACACACCTAATCTCTCACTTCACACACCTCCGTTCTATGACTTCACACACCTCCTTTCTGTGACTTCACACACCTCTGTTGTTTGACTTCACATACCTCCATTATTTGACTTCACACACCTCCATTCCATGACTTCACACACCTCCATTCTTTGACTTCACACACCTCCATTCCATGACTTCACACACCTCAATTCTATGAGTTCACACACCTCCATTCTGTGACTTCACACACCTCCATTCTGTGACTTTACACTCCTCCATTCTTTGACTTCACACACCTATATTCTATGACTTCCCGCACGTCCATTCTATGACTTCACACACATCCATTCTATGACTTTACACACCTCCATTCTGTCTTCACACACCTCCATTCTGTGACTTCATACATCTCCATTCTGTGACTTCACACACCTCCATCTATGACTTCACACATCTCCATTTTATGACTTCACACACCTCCATCTCTGACTTCACACACCTCCATTCTATGACTTCACATACCTCCATTCTGAATTCACATACCTCCATTCTATGACTTAGCACACCTCCATTCTGACTTCACACACCTCCTTTCTGTGACTTCACACACCTCCATTCTGTGACTTCACACACATCCGTTCTATGACTTCACACACCTCCATTCTGTGACTTCACACACCTCCATCTATGACGTCACACACAACCATTCTTTGACTTCACACACCTCCATTCTCGAGTTCACACGCCTCCATTCTGTGACTTCACACAACTCCATTCTGAGACTTCACACACCACCATTCTTTGATATCACACACCTCCATTCTATGACTTCACACACCTCCATTCTAGGACTTCACACACCTCCATTCTATGACTTCACATACCTCCATTCTAGGACTTCAGACAGCTCCAGTATATGACTTCACACACCTCCATTCACTGACTTCACACACCTTCATTCTGTGACTTCATACTTCTCCATTCTATGGCTTCACACACCTTCATTCTGACTTCACACACCTCCATTCTATGTGTTCGCACACTTCCATTCTGACTTCACACACCTTCTTTCTGTGACTTGACACACCTCCATTCTGTGAGTTCACATACCTCCATTCTATGAGTTCACACAACTCCATTCTGTGACTTCACACACCTCCATTCTGTGACCTCACACACCTCCATTCTGTGACTTCACATCCCTCCATTCTATGAGTTCACACACCTCCATTCTGTGACTTCACACACCTCCATTCTGTGACTTCAAACAACTCCATTCTGTGACTTCACACACTTCTATTGTGTGACTTCACACACCTCCATTCTAGGACGTCACATACCTCCATTCTATGACTTCACATACCTCCATTCTGTGATTTCACATACCTCCATTCTGTGTTCACACTCCTCCATTCTGTAATTTCACACACCTCCATTCTATGACTACATACCCCTCCATTCTATGACTTCACACACCTCCATTCTATGATTTCACACAGCTCCAATCTCCGAATTCACACCCCTCCAATTTGACTTCACACACCTCCATTCTATGACTTCACACACCTCCATCTATGACTTCAAACACCTCCATTATGTGACTTCATTCACCTGCCTTCGGTGACTTCACACACCTCCATTCTATGACTTCCCATACCTCCATTCTGTGACTTCACACACAATCATTCTGTGACTTCACACACCACCATTTTGACTTCACACACCTCCATTCTGTGACTTCACACATCTCCAGTTTGTGACTTCACACACTTCCATTCTATGACGTCACACACGTCCATTCTGACTTCACACACCTCCATTATGTGACTTCATTCACCTGGCTTCGGTGACCTCACACACCTCCATTCTATGACTTCACATACCGCCATTCTGTGACTTCACACACATTCATTGTGTGACTTCACACACCACCATTTTGATTTCACACACCTCCATTCTCTGACTTCACACACCTCCATTCTGTGACTTCACACACCACCATTTTGTCTTCACACACCTCCATTCTGTGACTTCACACACCTCCATTCTGTGACTTCACACACCTCTATTCTATGACTTCACACACACCTAATCTCTCACTTCACACACCTCCGTTCTATGACTTCACACACCTCCTTTCTGTGACTTCACACACCTCCGTTGTTTGACTTCACACACCTCCATTCTTTGACTTCACACACCACCATTCCATGACTTCACACACCTCCATTCTATGAGTTCTCACACGTCCATTCTATGAATTCACACACCTCAATTTTGACTTCACATACCTCCATTCTGTGACTTTACACACCTCCATTCTGTGCCTTTACACACCTCCATTCTATGACTTCACTCACCTATATTCTATGACTTCCCACACCTCCATTCTATGACTTCACACACATCCATTCTATGACTTCACACATCTCCATTCTGACTTCACACACCTCCATTCTGTGACTTCATACATCTCCGTTCTGTGACTTTACACACCTCCATATATGACTTCACATATCTCCATTTTATGACTTCACACACCACCATTCTATGACTTCGCACACTTCCATTCTGACTTCACACACCTCCATTCTGTGACTTCACACACCTCCATCTATGACGTCACACACCCCCATTCTTTGACTTCACACACCTCCATTCTACGAGTTCACACGCCTCCATTCTGTGACTTCACACATCTCCATTCTTTGACTTCACACATCTCCATTCTGTGACTTCACGCATCCATTTTGACTTCACACACCTCCAATGTATGACGTCAAACACCTCCATTCTGTGACTTCACACACCTCCATTCTATGACATGACCCTCCTCCATTCTATGACTTCCCACACCTCCATTCTATGACTTCACACACCTCCATTCTATGACTCAGACACCTCCATTCTATGAATTCACACACCTCCATTCTATGACTTCACACACCTCCATTATACGACTTCACCCACCTCAATTCCATGAATTCACACACCTCCTTTCTATGAATTCACACACCTCCATTCTATGACTTCACAAAAGTCCATTCCATGACTTCACCCACCTCCATTCCATGAATTCACACACCTCCATTCTATGAATTCACACATCTTCATTCTGTGACTTCACACACCTCCATTCGATGACTTCACACTCCTCCATTCTATGAATTCCCACACCTCCATTCTATGACTTCAAACACCTCCATTCTATGAGTTCATACACCTCAATTCTGCCTTCACACACCTCCATTCTGTGACTTCACCCACCTCCATTCTGTGACATCACACTCCTCCATTCTATGACTCCACACACCTCCATGCTATGTTTCACACACCTCCACTCTGTGACGTCATACACCTCCATTCTATGACTTCACACACCTCCATTCTGTGACATCACACACCTGCATTCTATGACTTCACACACCTCCAGTCTGTGTTTACACTCCTCCATTCTGTGACTTCACATACCTCTATTCTGACTTCACACACCTCCATTCTACGACTTCACACAGCTCCATTCTCCGACATCACACAACTCCAACCTGTGACTTCACACACCTCCATTCTGTGTTCACACTCCTCCATTCTGTGACTTCACACATCTCAATTCTGACTTCACACAACTCCATTCTATGACTTCACACACCTCCATTCTGGGCCTTCACACACCTCCATTCTCTGACTTCACACACCTCCATTCTATGAGTTCACGCACCAACATTCTGCCTTCACACACCTCCATTCTATGACTTCACACAACTCCATTCTGTGACTTCACACACCTCCATTCTGAATTCACACACCTCCATTATATGACTTCACACACCTCCATTCTGTCACTTCACACACCACCATTCTATGACTTCACACACCTCCATTGTGACTTCACACACCCTCATTCTGACTTCACACACCTCCATTCTATGACTTCGCACACCTCCATTCTTTGACTTCACACATCCATTCTTTGACTTCACACACCTCCATTCTATGAGTTCACACACCTCCATTCTGTGACTTCACGCACCTCCTATCTATGACTTCACACAGCACCATTCTCTGACTTCACACACCTCCATTCTTTGAATTCAAACACCTCCATTCTGTGACTTCACACACCTCCATTCTGTGACTTCACACACCTCCATTCTTTGACTTTACACACCTCCATTCTATTACTTCACAAACCTCCATTCTATGACTTCACACACCTCCAATCTATGACTTCACATACCTCCATTCTGTGACTTCACATACATTCATTCTGTGACTTCACACACCTCCATTCTGTGACTTCACACACCTCTATTCTATAACTTCCCACACATCCATTCTGTGACTTCACACACCTGCATTCTATGACTTTACACACGTCCATTCTATGACTTCACACACCTCCATTCTATGATTTCACACACCTCGATTCTATGATTTCACACACCTCCATTCTATGACATCACCTTCCTCCATTCTATGACTTCCCACACATCCATTCTATGACTTCACACACCTCCATTATATGACTTCACACACCTCCATTCTATGACTCAGAAACCTCCATTGTGACTTCACAAACCTCCATTCTGTGACTTCACACACCTCCATTCTATGAGTTCACACACCTCCATTATGCCTTCACACACCTCCATTCTGTGACGTCATACACCTCCATTCTGTGACTTCACACACCTCCATTCTGTGACATCGCACACCTCCATTCTATGACTTCACACATCTCCAATCTGTGTTCACACTCCTCCATTCTGTGACTTCACACACCTCCATTCTGACTTCACACACCTCCATTCTATGACTTCACAGAGCTCCATTCTCCGACATCAAAGAACTCGAACCTGTGACTTCACACACCTCCATTCTGTGTTCATACTCCTCCATTCTGTGACTTCACACATCTCTATCCTGACTTCATACACCTCCATTCTATGACTTCACACACCTCCGTTCTACGCCTTCACACACCTCCATTCTCTGACTTCACACACCTCCATTCTATGAGTTCACACACCTACATTCTGACTTCACACACCTACATTTTATGACTTCACACACCTCCATTCTGATTTCAAACACCTCTATTCTGTTTCTTCACACACCTCTATTCTATGATTTCACACACCACCATTCTATTACTTCACACACCTCCATTCCATGTCTTCACACATCTCCATTTGAGTTCACACAACTCCATTCTGTGACTTCACACACCTCCATTCTGAATTCACACACCTCCATTCTATGACTTCACACACCTCCATTCTTATTTCACACACCTCTATTCTGTGACTTCACACACCTCCATTCTGTGACTTCACACACCTCCATTCTATTACTTCACAAATCTCCATTCTATGACTTCACACACCTCCATTCTGTGACTTCACATACATTCATTCTGTGACTTCACACACCTCCATTCTGTGACTTCACACACCTCTATTCTATGACTTCACACACATCCATTCTCTGACTTCACACACCTCCATTCTATGACTTTACACACGTCCATTCTATGACTTCACACACCTCCATTCTATGATTTCACACACCTCGATTCTATGACTTCACACACCTCCATTCTATGACATCACCCTCCTCCATTCTATGACTTCCCACACATCCATTCTATGACTTCACACACCTCCATTATATGACTTCACACACCTCCATTCTATGACTCAGAAACCTCCATTGTGACTTTACAAACCTCCATTCTGTGACTTCACACTCCTCCATTCTATGAGTTCATACACCTCCATTCTGCCTTCACATACCTCCATTCTTTGACTTCACACACCTCCATTCTGTGACATCACACTCCTCCATTCTATGACTTCACACACCTCCATTCTATGTTTCACACAACTCCATTCTGTGACGTCATACACCTCCATTCTATGACTTCACACACCTCCATTCTGTGACATCACACACCTCCATTCTATGACTTCACACATCTCCAGTCTGTGTTCACACTCCTCCATTCTGTGACTTCACATACCTCTATTCTGACTTCACACACCTCCATTCTACGACTTCACACAGCTCCATTCTCCGACATCACACAACTCCAACCTGTGACTTCACACACCTCCATTCTGTGTTCATACTCCTCCATTCTGTGACTTCACACATCTCAATTCTGACTTCACACACCTCCATTCTATGACTTCACACACCTCCATTCTGGGCCTTCACACACCTCCATTCTCTGACTTCACACACCTCCATTCTATGAGTTCACGCACCTACATTCTGCCTTCACACACCTCCATTCTATGACTTCACACAACTCCATTCTGTGACTTCACACACCTCCATTCTGAATTCACACACCTCCATTATATGACTTCACACACCTCCATTCTGTCACTTCACACACCACCATTCTATGACTTCACACACCTCCATTGTGACTTCACACACCCTCATTCTGACTTCACACACCCCCATTCTATGACTTCGCACACCTCCATTCTTTGACTTCACACATCCATTCTTTGACTTCACACACCTCCATTCTATGAGTTCACACACCTCCATTCTGTGACTTCACGCACCTCCTATCTATGACTTCACACAGCACCATTCTCTGACTTCACACACCTCCATTCTTTGAATTCAAACACCTCCATTCTGTGACTTCACACACCTCCATTCTGTGACTTCACACACCTCCATTCTTTGACTTTAAACACCTCCATTCTATTACTTCACAAACCTCCATTCTATGACTTCACACACCTCCAATCTATGACTTCACATACCTCCATTCTGTGACTTCACATACATTCATTCTGTGACTTCACACACCTCCATTCTGTGACTTCACACACCTCTATTCTATAACTTCCCACACATCCATTCTGTGACTTCACACACCTGCATTCTATGACTTTACACACGTCCATTCTATGACTTCACACACCTCCATTCTATGATTTCACACACCTCGATTCTATGATTTCACACACCTCCATTCTATGACATCACCTTCCTCCATTCTATGACTTCCCACACATCCATTCTATGACTTCACACACCTCCATTATATGACTTCACACACCTCCATTCTATGACTCAGAAACCTCCATTGTGACTTCACAAACCTCCATTCTGTGACTTCACACACCTCCATTCTATGAGTTCACACACCTCCATTATGCCTTCACACACCTCCATTCTGTGACGTCATACACCTCCATTCTGTGACTTCACACACCTCCATTCTGTGACATCGCACACCTCCATTCTATGACTTCACACATCTCCAATCTGTGTTCACACTCCTCCATTCTGTGACTTCACACACCTCCATTCTGACTTCACACACCTCCATTCTATGACTTCACAGAGCTCCATTCTCCGACATCAAAGAACTCGAACCTGTGACTTCACACACCTCCATTCTGTGTTCATACTCCTCCATTCTGTGACTTCACACATCTCTATCCTGACTTCATACACCTCCATTCTATGACTTCACACACCTCCGTTCTACGCCTTCACACACCTCCATTCTCTGACTTCACACACCTCCATTCTATGAGTTCACACACCTACATTCTGACTTCACACACCTACATTTTATGACTTCACACACCTCCATTCTGATTTCAAACACCTCTATTCTGTTTCTTCACACACCTCTATTCTATGATTTCACACACCACCATTCTATTACTTCACACACCTCCATTCCATGTCTTCACACATCTCCATTTGAGTTCACACAACTCCATTCTGTGACTTCACACACCTCCATTCTGAATTCACACACCTCCATTCTATGACTTCACACACCTCCATTCTGATTTCACACACCTCTATTCTGTGACTTCACACACCTCCATTCTGTGACTTCACACACCTCCATTCTATTACTTCACAAATCTCCCTTCTATGACTTCACACACCTCCATTCTGTGACTTCACATACATTCATTCTGTGACTTCACACACCTCCATTCTGTGACTTCACACACCTCTATTCTATGACTTCACACACATCCATTCTCTGACTTCACACACATCCATTCTATGACTCAGAAACCTCCATTGTGACTTTACAAACCTCCATTCTGTGACTTCACACTCCTCCATTCTATGAGTTCATACACCTCCATTCTGCCTTCACATACCTCCATTCTTTGACTTCACACACCTCCATTCTGTGACATCACACACCTCCATTCTGTGACTTCACACACCTCCATTCTGAGTTGACACACCTCCATTGTGTGACTTCACACACCTTCATTCTTATTTCACAAAAATCCAGTCTATGACTTCACACAGCTCCATTCTATGACTTCACACACCTCCATTCTATGTTTCACACAACTCCATTCTGTGACGTCATACACCTCCATTCTATGACTTCACACACCTCCATTCTGTGACATCACACACCTCCATTCTATGACTTCACACATCTCCAGTCTGTGTTCACACTCCTCCATTCTGTGACTTCACACACCTCCATTCTGACTTCACACACCTCCATTCTGTGACTTCACAGAACTCCATTCTCCGACATCAAACAACTCGAACCTGTGACATCACACACCTCCATTCTGTGTTCATACTCCTCCATTCTGTGATTTCACACATCTCCATTCTGACTTCACACACCTCCATTCTATGACTTCACGCACCTCCGTTCTATGCCTTCACACACCTCCATTCTCTGACTTCACACACCTCCATTCTATGAGTTCACAAACCTACATTCTGACTTCACACACCTCCATTCTATGACTTCACACACCTCCATTTTGATTTAACACACCTCTATTCTGTGACTTCACACACCTCCATTCTATGATTTCACACACCTCCATTCTATTACTTCACACACCTCCATTCCATGACTTCACACACCTCCATTCTGAGTTCATACAACTCCATTCTGTCACTTCACACACCTCCATTCTGTCACTTCACACACCACCATTCTATGACTTCACTCACCTCCATTGTGACTTCACACACCTTCATTCTGATTTCACTCACCTCCATTCTATGACTTCGCACACCTCCATTCTGACTTCACACATCTCCTTTCTGTTACTTCACACACCTCCATTCTGTGACTTCACACATCCATTCTTTGACTTCACACACCTCCATTCTCTGAGTTCACACACCTCCATTCTCTGACTTCACACACATCCTTTCTATGACTTCACACACCACCATTCTCTGTCTTCACACACCTCCATTCTTTGACTTCAAACACCTCCATTCTGTGACTTCACACACCTCCATTCTAGGACTTCACACACGTCCATTCTATGACTTCACACAACTCCATTCTAAGCCTTCACACACCTCCACTCTATGACTTCACACATCTCCATTCTTTGACTTCACACATCCATTTTGACTTCACACACCTCCAATATATGACTTCAAACACGTCCATTCTGTGACGTCACACACCTCCATATCTATGACTTCATACCCCTCAATCTATGACTTCACACACCACCATTCTGATTTCATGCACCTCCATTCTGTGACTTCATACATCTCCATTCTGTGACTTCACACACCTCCGTTCTATGCCTTCACACACCTCCATTCTCTGACTTCACACACCTCCATTCTATGAGTTCACACACCTACATTCTGACTTCACACACCTCCATTTTATGACTTCACACACCTCCAATCTGATTTCAAACACCTCTATTCTGTTTCTTCACACACCTCCATTCTATGATTTCACACACCATTCTATTACTTCACACACCTCCATTCCATGTCTTCACACACCTCCATTTGAGTTCACACAACTCCATTCTGTGACTTCACACACCTCCATTCTGAATTCACACACCTCCATTCTATGACTTCACACACCTCCATTCTGATTTCACACACCTCTATTCTGTGATTTCACACACCTCCATTCTGTGACTTCACACACCTCCATTCTAATTACTTCACAAATCTCCAATCTATGACTTCACACACCTCCATTCTGTGACTTCACATACATTCATTCTGTGACTTCACACACCTCCATTCTGTGACTTCACACACCTCTATTCTATGACTTCACACACATTCATTCTGTGCCTTCACACACCTTCATTCTATGACTTTACACACGGCCATTCTATGACTTCACACACCTCCATTCTATGATTTCACACACCTCCATTCTGTGACTTCACACACCTCCATTCTGTGACTTCACACACCTCCATTCTATGACTTCACACACCTGCAATTTTACTTCACACACCTTCATTCCATGAGTTCACACACCTGCATTGTGGCTTCACACACCTCCATTCTATGATTTCACACACCTCCATTCTGACTTCACACACCTCCATTCTGACTTCACACACCTCAATTCTGTGTCTTCACAGACCTCCATTCTGTGACTTCACACACCTCCATTTTGACTTCACACACTTCAATTCTGTGACTTCACACACCTCCTGTTGTGAGCCAGAGTGGAATCAAACTGTACCTTGGCTTGCATCAGACGATGGATTTATTGTCTTATTGCTTTCTGGCCCTATTCTATGTAAATGACCTGAGAATTACCATATGAATGTAACACCTGGAGGTTCCCTGGGTCAGGTGGAGGGAAGAAGGGGGAGTGGAAAATTAACCGGCAGTCTCGGCAGTCTTTACCTGGACTGCGGACATCCCGGACCCGCTGTGTCTGTCTCTCTTCTATTTCTTGCTAGTCCTTGCCCCCGATTTCAGGAACCCCAATCTGCGAACCCTGGTTTGCTGCCGGTTGGCCCCGGCAACCTCCATTCTGTGACTTCACACACCTCCATTGTTTGACTTCACACACCTCCATTCTTGGACTTCACACACCTCCATTCCATGACTTCACACACCTCAATTCTATGAGTTCACACACCTCCATTCTATGAGTTCACACACCTCCATTTTGACTTCAGACACCTCCATTCTATGACTTCACACACCTTCATTCTTACTTAGAAACATCCATTGTATGACTTCACACACCTGCATTGTATGACTTCACAAACCTCCATTCTGTGACTTCACACACCTCCATTCTGGGTTCACACACCTCAATTCTGTGACTTCACACATGTCCATTCTGACTTCACACACCTCCATTCTATCACTTCACACACTTCCATTATGACTTCACACACCTCCATTCTGTGACTTCAAACACCTCCATTTGAGTTCACAAACTCCATTCTGTGACTTCACACACCACCATTCTATGAATGCACACACCTCCATTCTATGACTTCACACACCTCCATTCTATGACTTCACACACCTCCATTCTATGAATTCACACACCTCCATTCTGTGACATCACACCCCTCCATTCTATGACTTCACACACCTCCATTCTGTGACTTCACCCACCTCCATTCTATGACTTCACACACCTCCATTGTGACTTCACACACCTTGATTCTATGATTTCACACACCTCCATTCTGACTTCACACACCTCCATTCTATGACTTCACAACACCTCCATTCTGACTTCACACAGCTCCATTCTGTGACTTCACAAAACTCCATTCTATGATTTCACACACCTCCATACTATGACTTCACACACCTCCATCTATGACTTCACACACCTCCATTCTGAGTTCACTCACCTCCATTCTGTGACTTCACACACCTCCATTCTGACTTCACTCACCTCCATTCTATGAATTCACACATCTCCATTCTATGACTTCACACACCTCCATTCTGACTTCACACACCTCCATTCTATGACTTCACAGACCTCGAATCTGTGACTTCAGTCACCTCCACTCTATGACTTCACACTCCTCCATTCTATGACTTCCCACACCTCCTTTCTATGACTTCGCCCACCTCCATTCTATGACCGCACACCTCCATTCGAGACTTCACACACCTCCATTGTGTGACTTCACACACCTCCATTCTATGACTTCACAAACATCCATTCTATGACTTCACACACCTCCATTCTATGATTTCACACACCTCCATTTTGTGATTCAAACACCTGCATTCTGTGTTCACATACCTCAATTCTGTGACTTCACACACCTTCATTCTGACTTCACACACCTCCATTCTATGACTTCACACACCTCCATTCTATGACTTCACACACCTCCATTCTGTGACTTCACACACCTCCATTCTGAGTTGACACACCTCCATTGTGTGACTTCACACACCTTCATTCTTATTTCACAAAAATCCAGTCTATGACTTCACACAGCTCCATTCTATGACTTCACACACCTCCATTCTGTGCCTTCACACAGCTCCATACTCTGACTTCAAACAGCTTCATTCTTACTTCACAAACATCCTTTCTGTGACGTCACACACCTCCATTCTGTGACTTCACAAACCTCCATTCTATGACTTCACACACCTCCATTCTATGACTTCACACATCTCCATTCTGTGACTTCACACATCCATTCTATGACTTCACACACCTCCATTCTGTGACTTCACACACCTCCATTCTATGCCTTCAAACACCTTCATTCTTACTTCACAAACATCCATTCTGTGATGTCACACACCTCCATTCTGTGACTTCACACACCTCCATTCTGACTTCACACACCTACATTCTGTGACTTCACATATCTCCATTCTATGACTTCAAACACCTTCACTCTTACTTCACAAACATCCATTCTGTGACTTCACACACCTCCATTCTGACTTCACACACCTCCATTCTGACTTCACAAGCTCCATTCTATGACTTCACACACCTCCATTCTGTAACTTCACACACCTCCATTCTGTGACTTCACACACCTCCGTTTTGACTTCACACACTTCCAATCTGTGACTTCACACACCTCCATTCTGTGACTTCACACACCTCTATTGTTTCACTTCACACACCTCCATTCTTTGACTTCACACACCTCCATTCCATGATTTCACACACCTCCATTCTATGAGTTCACACACCTCCATTCTATGAGTTCACACACCTCCAATTTGACTTCACACACCTCCATTCTATGACTTCACACACCTTCATTCTTACTTTAGAAACATCCATTGTATGACTTCACACACCTGCATTGTATGACTTCACAAACCTCCATTCTGTGACTTCACACACCTCCATTCTGGGTTCACACACCTCAATTCTGTGACTTCACACATGTCCATTCTGACTTCACACACCTCCATTCTATGACTTCACACACTTCCATTATGACTTCACACACCTCCATTCTGTGACTTCAAACACCTCCATTTTGAGTTCACAAACTCCATTCTGTGACTTCACACACCTCCATTCTATGAATGCACACACCTCCATTCTATGACTTCACACACCTCCATTCTATGACTTCACACACCTCCATTCTATGAATTCACACACCTCCATTCTGTGACATCACACCCCTCCATTCTATGACTTCACACACCTCCATTCTGTGACTTCACCCACCTCCATTCTATGACTTCACACACCTCCATTCTATGACTTCACACACCTTGATTCTATGATTTCACACACCTCCATTCTGATTTCACACACCTCCATTCTATGACTTCACACACCTCCATTCTGACTTCACACAGCTCCATTCTGTGACTTCACAAAACTCCATTCTATGATTTCACACACCTCCATACTATGACTTCACACACCTCCATCTATGACTTCACACACCTCCATTCTGAGTTCACTCACCTCCATTCTGTGACTTCACACACCTCTATTCTGACTTCACTCACCTCCATTGTATGACTTCACACACCTCCATTCTGTGACTCCACGCACCTGCATTCTATAACTTCACACACCTCCATTCTGTGATTTCACACACCTCCATTCTGAGTTGACACACCTCCATTCTGTGCTTCACACATGTCCATTCTGACTTCACACAGCTCCATTCTATGACTTCACACAACGCCATTCTGTGACGTCACACACCTCCATTCTATGACTTCACACTCCTCAATTCTATGACTTCACACACCTCTTTCTATGACTTCACTCACCTCCATTCTATGACTTCACACACCTCCATTCTGACGTCAAAAACCTCCATTCTGTGACTATACACACCTCTATTCTATGACTTCACAAACCTAAATTCTATGACTTCACACAACTCCATTCTCTGACTTCACACACCTCCATTCTGTGACTTCACATATCTCCATTCTATGACTTCAAACACCTTCATTCTTACTTCACAAACATCCATTCTGTGACTTCACACACCTCCATTCTGACTTCACACCCCTCCATTCTGACTTCACACACCTCCATTCTGACTTCACAAGCTCCATTCTATGACTTCACACACCTCCATTCTGTGACTTCACACACCTCCATTCTGTGACTTCACACACCTCCGTTTTGACTTCACACACTTCCAATCTGTGACTTCACACACCTCCATTCTGTGACTTCACACACCTCTATTGTTTCACTTCACACACCTCCATTCTTTGACTTCACACACCTCCATTCCATGATTTCACACACCTCCATTCTATGAGTACACACACCTCCATTCTATGAGTTCACACACCTCCAATTTGACTTCACACACCTCCATTCTATGACTTCACACACCTTCATTCTTACTTCAGAAACATCCATTATCTGACTTCACACACCTACATTCTATGACTTTACAAACCTCCATTCGGTGACGTCACACACCTCCATTCTGATTTCACACACCTCCTTTCTATGACTTCACACACTTCCATTCTATGACTTCACACATCTCCATTATTTGGCTTCACACATCTCCATTCTTAGTTCACACACCTCCATTCTGTGACTTCACACACATCCATTCTGTGACTTCACACACCTCAATCCTATGACTTCACACACCTGCATTCTACGAATTCACACACCTCCATTCTGTGATTTCACAAACCTCCATTCTATGACTTCACACACCTCCATTCTGTGACTTCACACACCTCCATTCTGAGTTCACACAACTCCATTCTATGACTTCACAAACCTCCATTCTGAGTTCACAGACCTCCATTCTATGACTTCACACACTTCCATTCTATGACTTCACTCACCTCCATTCTGACTTCACGCACATCCATTCTGACTTCACACACTTCCATTCTGTGACGTCACACATCTCCATTCTATGACTTCACACACCTTCATTCTTACTTCAAAAACATCAATTCTATGACTTCACACACTTCCATTCTATGACTTCACACACCTCCATTTTGTGAGTTCACACACCTCCATTCGGTGACGTCACACACCTCCATTCTGAGTTCACACACTTCGTTTCTATGACTTCACACACTTCCATTCTATGACTTCACACACCTCCATTCTGTGGCTTCACACACCTCCATTCTGTGACTTCACACACCTCCATTCTATGACTTCACACACCTCCATTCTGTGACTTCACACACCTCCATTCTGTGACTTCACACACCTCCATTCTATGACTTCACACACCTCCATTCTGTGACTTCACACAACTCCATTCTGTGACGTCACACACCTCCATTCTATGACTTCACACTCCTCAATTCTATGACTTCACACACCTCTTTCTATGACTTCACTCACCTCCATTCTATGACTTCACACACCTCCATTCTGACGTCAAAAACCTCCATTCTGTGACTATACACACCTCCATTCTATGACTTCACAAACCTAAATTCTATGACTTCACACAACTCCATTCTATGATTTCACACACCTCCAATTTGACTTCACACACCTCCACTCTATGACTTCACACACCTTCATTCTTACTTCAGAAACATCCATTCTCTGACTTCACACACCTCCATTCTATGACTTTACAAACCTCCAGTCGGTGACGTCACACACCTCCATTCTGAGTTCACACACCTCCTTTCTATGACTTCACACACTTCCATTCTATGACTTCACACATCTCCATTCTTTGGCTTCACACATCTGCATTCTTAGTTCACACACCTCCATTCTGTGACTTCACACACATCCATTCTGTGACTTCACACACCTCGATCCTATGACTTCACACACCTGCATTCTACGAATTCACACACCTCCATTCTGTGACTTCACACACCTCCATTCTGAGTTCACACAACTCCAATCTATGACTTCACAAACCTCCATTCTGAGTTCACAGACCTCCATTCTATGACTTCACACACCTCCATTCTATGACTTCACTCACCTCCATTCTGACTTCACACACATCCATTCTGACTTCACACACTTCCATTCTGTGACGTCACACATCTACATTATATGACTTCACACACCTTCATTCTTACTTCAAAAACATCAATTCTATGACTTCACACACTTCCATTCTATGACTTCACACTCCTCCATTTTGTGACTTCACACACCTCCATTCGGTGACGTCACACACCTCCATTCTGAGTTCACACACCTCCTTTCTATGACTTCACACACCTCCATTCTGTGGCTTCACACACCTCCATTCTTAGTTCACACACCTCCATTCTGTGACTTCACACACCTACATCCTGTGACTTCACACACCTACATCCTGTGACTTCAGACACCTCGATCCTATGACATCACACAACTCCATTCTATGAATTCACGCACCTCCATTCTCTGATTTCACACACCTCCATTCTATGACTTCACACACCTCCATTCTGTGACTTCACACACCTCCATTCTGAGTTCACACACCTCCATTCTATGACTTCACAAACCCCCATTCTGAGTTCACAGACTTCCATTCTATGACTTCACACACTTCCATTCTATGACTTCACACACCTCCATTTTGACTTCACACACCTCCATGCTGACTTCACACACCTCAATTCTTTGACTTCACATACCTCAATTCTATGATTTCACACACTTCCAATCTATGACTTCACACACCTCCATTCTATGACTTCACACACCTCATTTCTGAGTTGACACACTTCCATTCTGTGATTTCACACACCTCCATTCTGACTTCATACACCTACATTCTATGACTTCACACACCTCCATTCGTTGACATCAAAAACCAGCATTCTATGACTTCACACAACTTCATTGTGACTTCACACAACTCCATTCTATGAGTTCACACACCACCATTATATGACTTCACACACCTCCATTCTATGACTTCACACACCTCCATTCTGTGATTTCACACACCTCCATTCTATTACTTCACAAACCTCCATTCTGAGTTCACAGTCCTCCATTCTATGTCTTCACACACCTCTATTCTATGACTTCACACACCTCCATTCTATGACTTCACACACCTCCATTCTGTGACTTCACACACCTCCATTCTATGACTTCACACACCTCCATTCTATGACTTCACACACCTCCATTCTGTGACTTCACACACCTCCATTCTGTGACTTCACACACCTCCATTCTATGACTTCACACACCTGCAATTTTACTTCACACACCTTCATTCCATGAGTTCACACACCTGCATTGTGGCTTCACACACCTCCATTCTATGATTTCACACACCTCCATTCTGACTTCACACACCTCCATTCTGACTTCACACACCTCAATTCTGTGTCTTCACAGACCTCCATTCTGTGACTTCACACACCTCCATTTTGACTTCACACACTTCAGTTCTGTGACTTCACACACCTCCTGTTGTGAGCCAGAGTGGAATCAAACTGTACCTTGGCTTGCATCAGACGATGGATTTATTGTCTTATTGCTTTCTGGCCCTATTCTATGTAAATGACCTGAGAATTACCATATGAATGTAACACCTGGAGGTTCCCTGGGTCAGGTGGAGGGAAGAAGGGGGAGTGGAAAATAAACCGGCAGTCTCGGCAGTCTTTACCTGGACTGCGGACATCCCGGACCCGCTGTGTCTGTCTCTCTTCTATTTCTTGCTAGTCCTTGCCCCCGATTTCAGGAACCCCAATCTGCGAACCCTGGTTTGCTGCCGGTTGGCCCCGGCAACCTCCATTCTGTGACTTCACACACCTCCATTGTTTGACTTCACACACCTCCATTCTTGGACTTCACACACCTCCATTCCATGACTTCACACACCTCAATTCTGTGAGTTCACACACCTCCATTCTATGAGTTCACACACCTCCATTTTGACTTCAGACACCTCCATTCTATGACTTCACACACCTTCATTCTTACTTTAGAAACATCCATTGTATGACTTCACACACCTGCATTGTATGACTTCACAAACCTCCATTCTGTGACTTCACACACCTCCATTCTGGGTTCACACACCTCAATTCTGTGACTTCACACATGTCCATTCTGACTTCACACACCTCCATTCTATCACTTCACACACTTCCATTATGACTTCACACACCTCCATTCTGTGACTTCAAACACCTCCATTTTGAGTTCACAAACTCCATTCTGTGACTTCACACACCAGCATTCTATGAATGCACACACCTAAATTCTATGACTTCACACACCTCCATTCTATGACTTCACACACCTCCATTCTATGAATTCACACACCTCCATTCTGTGACATCACACCCCTCCATTCTATGACTTCACACACCTCCATTCTGTGACTTCACCCACCTCCATTCTATGACTTCACACACCTCCATTGTGACTTCACACACCTTGATTCTATGATTTCACACACCTCCATTCTGACTTCACACAGCTCCATTCTGTGACTTCACAAAACTCCATTCTATGATTTCACACACCTCCATACTATGACTTCACACACCTCCATCTATGACTTCACACACCTCCATTCTGAATTCACTCACCTCCATTCTGTGACTTCACACACCTCCATTCTGACTTCACTCACCTCCATTCTATGAATTCACACATCTCCATTCTATGACTTCACACACCTCCATTCTGACTTCACACACCTCCATTCTATGACTTCACAGACCTCGAATCTGTGACTTCAGTCACCTCCACTCTATGACTTCACACTCCTCCATTCTATGACTTCCCACACCTCCTTTCTATGACTTCGCCCACCTCCATTCTATGACCGCACACCTCCATTCGAGACTTCACACACCTCCATTGTGTGACTTCACACACCTCCATTCTATGACTTCACAAACATCCATTCTATGACTTCACACACCTCCATTCTATGATTTCACACACCTCCATTTTGTGATTCAAACACCTGCATTCTGTGTTCACATACCTCAATTCTGTGACTTCACACACCTTCATTCTGACTTCACACACCTCCATTCTATGACTTCACACACCTCCATTCTATGACTTCACACACCTCCATTCTGTGACTTCACACACCTCCATTCTGAGTTGACACACCTCCATTGTGTGACTTCACACACCTTCATTCTTATTTCACAAAAATCCAGTCTATGACTTCACACAGCTCCATTCTATGACTTCACACACCTCCATTCTGTGCCTTCACACAGCTCCATTCTCTGACTTCAAACAGCTTCATTCTTACTTCACAAACATCCTTTCTGTGACGTCACACACCTCCATTCTGTGACTTCACAAACCTCCATTCTATGACTTCACACACCTCCATTCTATGACTTCACACATCTCCATTCTGTGACTTCACACATCCATTCTATGACTTCACACACCTCCATTCTGTGACTTCACACACCTCCATTCTATGCCTTCAAACACCTTCATTTTTACTTCACAAACATCCATTCTGTGATGTCACACACCTCCATTCTGTGACTTCACACACCTCCATTCTGACTTCACACAAATACATTCTGTGACTTCACATATCTCCATTCTATGACTTCAAACACCTTCACTCTTACTTCACAAACATCCATTCTGTGACTTCACACACCTCCATTCTGACTTCACACACCTCCATTCTGACTTCACAAGCTCCATTCTATGACTTCACACACCTCCATTCTGTAACTTCACACACCTCCATTCTGTGACTTCACACACCTCCGTTTTGACTTCACACACTTCCAATCTGTGACTTCACACACCTCCATTCTGTGACTTCACACACCTCTATTGTTTCACTTCACACACCTCCATTCTTTGACTTCACACACCTCCATTCCATGATTTCACACACCTCCATTCTATGAGTTCACACACCTCCATTCTATGAGTTCACACACCTCCAATTTGACTTCACACACCTCCATTCTATGACTTCACACACCTTCATTCTTACTTTAGAAACATCCATTGTATGACTTCACACACCTGCATTGTATGACTTCACACACCTCCATTCTGGGTTCACACACCTCCATTCTGTGACTTCTCACATGTCCATTCTGACTTCACACACCTCCATTCTATGACTTCACACACTTCCATTATGACTTCACACACCTCCATTCTGTGACTTCAAACACCTCCATTTTGAGTTCACAAACTCCATTCTGTGACTTCACACACCTCCATTCTATGAATGCACACACCTCCATTCTATGACTTCACACACCTCCATTCTATGACTTCACACATCTCCATTCTATGAATTCACACACCTCCATTCTGTGACATCACACACCTCCATTCTATGACTTCACACACCTCCATTCTGTGACTTCACCCACCTCCATTCTATGACTTCACACACCTCCATTGTGACTTCACACACCTTGATTCTATGATTTCACACACCTCCATTCTGATTTCACACACCTCCATTCTATGACTTCACACACCTCCATTCTGACTTCACACAGCTCCATTCTGTGACTTCACAAAACTCCATTCTATGATTTCACACACCTCCATACTATGACTTCACACACCTCCATCTATGACTTCACACACCTCCATTCTGAGTTCACTCACCTCCATTCTGTGACTTCACACACCTCTATTCTGACTTCACTCACCTCCATTGTATGACTTCACACACCTCCATTCTGTGACTCCACGCACCTGCATTGTATAACTTCACACACCTCCATTCTGTGATTTCACACACCTCCATTCTGAGTTGACACACCTCCATTCTGTGCTTCACACATGTCCATTCTGACTTCACACAGCTCCATTCTATGACTTCACACAACTCCATTCTGTGACGTCACACACCTCCATTCTATGACTTCACACTCCTCAATTCTATGACTTCACACACCTCTTTCTATGACTTCACTCACCTCCATTCTATGACTTCACACACCTCCATTCTGACGTCAAAAACCTCCATTCTGTGACTATACACACCTCCATTCTATGACTTCACAAACCTAAATTCTATGACTTCACACAACTCCATTCTATGACTTCACACACCTCCATTCTGTGACTTCACATATCTCCATTCTATGACTTCAAACACCTTCATTCTTACTTCACAAACATCCATTCTGTGACTTCACACACCTCCATTCTGACTTCACACCCCTCCATTCTGACTTCACACACCTCCATTCTGACTTCACAAGCTCCATTCTATGACTTCACACACCTCCATTCTGTGACTTCACACACCTCCATTCTGTGACTTCACACACCTCCGTTTTGACTTCACACACTTCCAATCTGTGACTTCACACACTTCCATTCTGTGACTTCACACACCTCTATTGTTTCACTTCACACACCTCCATTCTTTGACTTCACACACCTCCATTCCATGATTTCACACACCTCCATTCTATGAGTACACACACCTCCATTCTATGAGTTCACACACCTCCAATTTGACTTCACACACCTCCATTCTATGACTTCACACACCTTCATTCTTACTTCAGAAACATCCATTATCTGACTTCACACACCTCCATTCTATGACTTTACAAACCTCCATTCGGTGACGTCACACACCTCCATTCTGATTTCACACACCTCCTTTCTATGACTTCACACACTTCCATTCTATGACTTCACACATCTCCATTATTTGGCTTCACACATCTCCATTCTTAGTTCACACACCTCCATTCTGTGACTTCACACACCTCAATCCTATGACTTCACACACCTGCATTCTACGAATTCACACACCTCCATTCTGTGATTTCACAAACCTCCATTCTATGACTTCACACACCTCCATTCTGTGACTTCACACACCTCCATTCTGAGTTCACACAACTCCATTCTATGACTTCACAAACCTCCATTCTGAGTTCACAGACCTCCATTCTATGACTTCACACACTTCCATTCTATGACTTCACTCACCTCCATTCTGACTTCACACACATCCATTCTGACTTCACACACTTCCATTCTGTGACGTCACACATCTCCATTCTATGACTTCACACACCTTCATTCTTACTTCAAAAACATCAATTCTATGACTTCTCACACTTCCATTCTATGACTTCACACACCTCCATTTTGTGAGTTCACACACCTCCATTCGGTGACGTCACACACCTCCATTCTGAGTTCACACACTTCGTTTCTATGACTTCACACACTTCCATTCTATGACTTCACACACCTCCATTCTGTGGCTTCACACACCTCCATTCTTAGTTCACACACCTCCATTCTGTGACTTCACACACCTACATCCTGTGACTTTACACACCTCGATCCTATGACATCACACACCTCCATTCTATGAATTCACGCACCTCCATTCTCTGATTTCACACACCTCCATTCTATGACTTCACACACCTCCATTCTGTGACTTCACACACCTCCATTCTGAGTTCACACACCTCCATTCTATGACTTCACAAACCCCCATTCTGAGTTCACAGACTTCCATTCTATGACTTCACACACTTCCATTCTATGACTTCACACACCTCCATTTTGACTTCACACACCTCCATTCTGACTTCACACACCTCAATTCTTTGACTTCACATACCTCAATTCTATGATTTCACACACTTCCAATCTATGACTTCACACACCTCCATTCTATGACTTCACACACCTCATTTCTGAGTTGACACACTTCCATTCTGTGATTTCACACACCTCCAATCTGACTTCACACACCTCCATTCTATGACTTCACACACCTCCATTCGTTGACATCAAAAACCACCATTCTATGACTTCACACAACTTCATTGTGACTTCACACACCTCCATTCTATGAGTTCACACACCACCATTATATGACTTCACACACCTCCATTCTATGACTTCACACACCTCCATTCTGTGACTTCACACACCTCCATTCTATGACTTCACAAACCTCCATTCTGAGTTCACAGTCCTCCATTCTATGTCTTCACACACCTCTATTCTATGACTTCACACACCTCCATTCTATGACTTCACATACCTCCATTCTGTGACTTCACACACCTCCATTCTATGACTTCACACACCTCCATTCTGTGACTTCACACACCTCCATTCTGTGACTTCACACACCTCCATTCTATGACTTCACACACCTCCATTCTGTGACTTCACACACCTCCATTCTGTGACTTCACACACCTCCATTCTATGACTTCACACACCTGCAATTTTACTTCACACACCTTCATTCCATGAGTTCACACACCTGCATTGTGGCTTCACACACCTCCATTCTATGATTTCACACACCTCCATTCTGAGTTCACACACCTCCATTCTGACTTCACACACCTCAATTCTGTGTCTTCACAGACCTCCATTCTGTGACTTCACACACCTCCATTTTGACTTCACACACTTCAATTCTGTGACTTCACACACCTCCTGTTGTGAGCCAGAGTGGAATCAAACTGTACCTTGGCTTGCATCAGACGATGGATTTATTGTCTTATTGCTTTCTGGCCCTATTCTATGTAAATGACCTGAGAATTACCATATGAATGTAACACCTGGAGGTTCCCTGGGTCAGGAGGAGGGAAGAAGGGGGAGTGGAAAATAAACCGGCAGTCTCGGCAGTCTTTACCTGGACTGCGGACATCCCGGACCCGCTGTGTCTGTCTCTCTTCTATTTCTTGCTAGTCCTTGCCCCCGATTTCAGGAACCCCAATCTGCGAACCCTGGTTTGCTGCCGGTTGGCCCCGGCAACCTCCATTCTGTGACTTCACACACCTCCATTGTTTGACTTCACACACCTCCATTCTTGGACTTCACACACCTCCATTCCATGACTTCACACACCTCAATTCTATGAGTTCACACACCTCCATTCTATGAGTTCACACACCTCCATTTTGACTTCAGACATCTCCATTCTATGACTTCACACACCTTCATTCTTACTTTAGAAACATCCATTGTATGACTTCACACACCTGCATTGTATGACTTCACAAACCTCCATTCTGTGACTTCACACACCTCCATTCTGGGTTCACACACCTCAATTCTGTGACTTCACACATGTCCATTCTGACTTCACACACCTCCATTCTATCACTTCACACACTTCCATTATGACTTCACACACCTCCATTCTGTGACTTCAAACACCTCCATTTTGAGTTCACAAACTCCATTCTGTGACTTCACACACCACCATTCTATGAATGCACACACCTAAATTCTATGACTTCACACACCTCCATTCTATGACTTCACACACCTCCATTCTATGAATTCACACACCTCCATTCTGTGACATCACACCCCTCCATTCTATGACTTCACACACCTCCATTCTGTGACTTCACCCACCTCCATTCTATGACTTCACACACATCCATTGTGACTTCACACACCTCCATTCTATGAGTTCACACACCTCCATTCTGACTTCACACACCTCCATTCTATGACTTCACACACCTCCATTCTGACTTCACACAGCTCCATTCTGTGACTTCACAAAACTCCATTCTATGATTTCACACACCTCCATACTATGACTTCACACACCTCCATCTATGACTTCACACCTCCATTCTGAATTCACTCACCTCCATTCTGTGACTTCACACACCTCCATTCTGACTTCACTCACCTCCATTGTATGACTTCACACACCTCCATTCTGTGACTTCACGCACCTCCATTCTATGACTTCACACACTTCAATTGTGACGTCACACACCTCCATTCTATGAATTCACACATCTCCATTCTATGACTTCACACACCTCCATTCTGACTTCACACACCTCCATTCTATGACTTCCCAGACCTCGAATCTGTGACTTCAGTCACCTCCACTCTATGACTTCACACTCCTCCATTCTATGCCTTCACACTCCTCCATTTTGTGACTTCACACACCTCCATTCGGTGATGTCACACACCTCCATTCTGAGTTCACACACCTCCTTTCTATGACTTCACACACCTCCATTCTGTGGCTTCACACACCTCCATTCTTAGTTCACACACCTCCATTCTGTGACTTCACACACCTACATCCTGTGACTTCACACACCTCATCCTGTGACTTCACACATCTCGATCCTATGACATCACACACCTCCATTCTATGAATTCACGCACCTCCATTCTCTGATTTCACACACCTCCATTCTATGACTTCACACACCTCCATTCTGTGACTTCACACACCTCCATTCTGAGTTCACACACCTCCATTCTATGACTTCACACACCTCCATTCTGACTTCACACAGCACCATTCTGTGACTTCACAAAACTCCATTCTATGATTTCACACACCTCCATACTATGACTTCACACACCTCCATCTATGACTTCATACACCTCCATTCTGAGTTCACTCACCTCCATTCTGTGACTTCACACACCTCTATTCTGACTTCACTCACCTCCATTGTATGACTTCACACACCTCCATTCTGTGACTCCACGCACCTGCATTCTATAACTTCACACACCTCCATTCTGTGATTTCACACACCTCCATTCTGAGTTGACACACCTCCATTCTGTGCTTCACACATGTCCATTCTGACTTCACACAGCTCCATTCTATGACTTCACACAACTCCATTCTGTGACGTCACACACCTCCATTCTATGACTTCACACTCCTCAATTCTATGACTTCACACACCTCTTTCTATGACTTCACTCACCTCCATTCTATGACTTCACACACCTCCATTCTGACGTCAAAAACCTCCATTCTGTGACTATACACACCTCCATTCTATGACTTCACAAACCTAAATTCTATGACTTCACACAACTCCATTCTATGATTTCACACACCTCCAATTTGACTTCACACACCTCCATTCTATGACTTCACACACCTTCATTCTTACTTCAGAAACATCCATTCTCTGACTTCACACACCTCCATTCTATGACTTTACAAACCTCCAGTCGGTGACGTCACACACCTCCAATCTGAGTTCACACACCTCCTTTCTATGACTTCACACACTTCCATTCTATGACTTCACACATCTCCATTCTTTGGCTTCACACATCTCCATTCTTAGTTCACACACCTCCATTCTGTGACTTCACACACATCCATTCTGTGACTTCACACACCTCGATCCTATGACTTCACACACCTGCATTCTACGAATTCACACACCTCCATTCTGTGACTTCACACACCTCCATTCTGAGTTCACACAACTCCAATCTATGACTTCACAAACCTCCATTCTGAGTTCACAGACCTCCATTCTATGACTTCACACACCTCCATTCTATGACTTCACTCACCTCCATTCTGACTTCACACACATCCATTCTGACTTCACACACTTCCATTCTGTGACGTCACACATCTCCATTCTATGACTTCACACTCCTCCATTTTGTGACTTCACACACCTCCAATCGGTGACGTCACACACCTCCATTCTGAGTTCACACACCTCCTTTCTATGACTTCACACACCTCCATTCTGTGGCTTCACACACCTCCATTCTTAGTTCACACACCTCCATTCTGTGACTTCACACACCTACATCCTGTGACTTCACACACCTACATCCTATGACTTCACACACCTCGATCCTATGACATCACACACCTCCATTCTATGAATTCACGCACCTCCATTCTCTGATTTCACACACCTCCATTCTATGACTTCACACACCTCCATTCTGTGACTTCACACACCTCCATTCTGAGTTTACACACCTCCATTCTATGACTTCACAAACCCCCATTCTGAGTTCACAGACTTCCATTCTATGACTTCACACACCTCCATTCTATGACTTCACTCACCTCCATTCTGACTTCACACACATCCATTCTGACTTCACACACTTCCATTCTGTGACGTCACACATCTACATTATATGACTTCACACACCTTCATTCTTACTTCAAAAACATCAATTCTATGACTTCACACACTTCCATTCTATGACTTCACACTCCTCCATTTTGTGACTTCACACACCTCCATTCGGTGACGTCACACACCTCCATTCTGAGTTCACACACCTCCTTTCTATGACTTCACACACCTCCATTCTGTGGCTTCACACACCTCCATTCTTAGTTCACACACCTCCATTCTGTGACTTCACACACCTACATCCTGTGACTTCACACACCTACATCCTGTGACTTCACACACCTCGATCCTATGACATCACACACCTCCATTCTATGAATTCACGCACCTCCATTCTCTGATTTCACACACCTCCATTCTATGACTTCACACACCTCCATTCTGTGACTTCACACACCTCCATTCTGAGTTCACACACCTCCATTCTATGACTTCACAAACCCCCATTCTGAGTTCACAGACTTCCATTCTATGACTTCACACACTTCCATTCTATGACTTCACACACCTCCATTTTGACTTCACAAACCTCCATGCTGACTTCACACAGCTCAATTCTTTGACTTCACATACCTCAATTCTATGATTTCACACACTTCCAATCTATGACTTCACACACCTCCATTCTATGACTTCACACACCTCATTCTGAGTTGACACACTTCCATTCTGTGATTTCACACACCTCCATTCTGACTTCATACACCTACATTCTATGACTTCACACACCTCCATTCGTTGACATCAAAAACCAGCATTCTATGACTTCACACAACTTCATTGTGACTTCACACAACTCCATTCTATGAGTTCACACACCACCATTATATGACTTCACACCTCCATTCTATGACTTCACACACCTCCATTCTGTGATTTCACAAACCTCCATTCTATTACTTCCCAAACCTCCCATTCTGAGTTCACAGTCCTCCATTCTATGTCTTCACACACCTCTATTCTATGACTTCACACACCTCCATTCTATGACTTCACACACCTCCATTCTGTGACTTCACACACCTCCATTCTATGACTTCACACACCTCCATTCTGTGACTTCACACACCTCCATTCTGTGACTTCACACACCTCCATTCTATGACTTCACACACCTGCAATTTTACTTCACACACCTTCATTCCATGAGTTCACACACCTGCATTGTGGCTTCACACACCTCCATTCTATGATTTCACACACCTCCATTCTGACTTCACACACCTCCATTCTGACTTCACACACCTCAATTCTGTGTCTTCACAGACCTCCATTCTGTGACTTCACACACCTCCATTTTGACTTCACACACTTCAATTCTGTGACTTCACACACCTCCTGTTGTGAGCCAGAGTGGAATCAAACTGTACCTTGGCTTGCATCAGACGATGGATTTATTGTCTTATTGCTTTCTGGCCCTATTCTATGTAAATGACCTGAGAATTACCATATGAATGTAACACCTGGAGGTTCCCTGGGTCAGGTGGAGGGAAGAAGGGGGAGTGGAAAATAAACCGGCAGTCTCGGCAGTCTTTACCTGGACTGCGGACATCCCGGACCCGCTGTGTCTGTCTCTCTTCTATTTCTTGCTAGTCCTTGCCCCCGATTTCAGGAACCCCAATCTGCGAACCCTGGTTTGCTGCCGGTTGGCCCCGGCAACCTCCATTCGGTGACTTCACACACCTCCATTGTTTGACTTCACACACCTCCATTCTTGGACTTCACACACCTCCATTCCATGACTTCACACACCTCAATTCTATGAGTTCACACACCTCCATTCTATGAGTTCACACACCTCCATTTTGACTTCAGACACCTCCATTCTATGACTTCACACACCTTCATTCTTACTTTAGAAACATCCATTGTATGACTTCACACACCTGCATTGTATGACTTCACAAACCTCCATTCTGTGACTTCACACACCTCCATTCTGGGTTCACACACCTCAATTCTTCTGACTTCACACATGTCACATGTCTGACTTCACACACCTCCATTCTATCACTTCACACACTTCCATTATGACTTCACACACCTCCATTCTGTGACTTCAAACACCTCCATTTTGAGTTCACAAACTCCATTCTGTGACTTCACACACCAGCATTCTATGAATGCACACACCTAAATTCTATGACTTCACACACCTCCATTCTATGACTTCACACACATCCATTCTATGAATTCACACACCTCCATTCTGTGACATCACACCCCTCCATTCTATGACTTCACACACCTCCATTCTGTGACTTCACCCACCTCCATTCTATGACTTCACACACCTCCATTGTGACTTCACACACCTCCATTCTATGATTTCACACACCTCCATTCTGACTTCACACACCTCCATTCTATGACTTCACACACCTCCATTCTGACTTCACACAGCTCCATTCTGTGACTTCACAAAACTCCATTCTATGATTTCACACACCTCCATACTATGACTTCACACACCTCCATCTATGACTTCACACACCTCCATTCTGAATTCACTCACCTCCATTCTGTGACTTCACACACCTCCATTCTGACTTCACTCACCTCCATTCTATGAATTCACACATCTCCATTCTATGACTTCACACACCTCCATTCTGACTTCACACACCTCCATTCTATGACTTCACAGACCTCGAATCTGTGACTTCAGTCACCTCCACTCTATGACTTCACACTCCTCCATTCTAAGACTTCCCACACCTCCTTTTTATGACTTCGACCACCTCCATTCTATGACCGCACACCTCCATTCGAGACTTCACACACCTCCATTGTGTGACTTCACACACCTCCATTCTATGACTTCACAAACATCCATTCTATGACTTCACACACCTCCATTCTATGATTTCAAACACCTCCATTTTGTGATTCAAACACCTGCATTCTGTGTTCACATACCTCAATTCTGTGACTTCACACACCTTCATTCTGACTTCACACACCTCCATTCTATGACTTCACACACCTCCATTCTATGACTTCACACACCTCCATTCTGTGACTTCACACACCTCCATTCTGAGTTGACACACCTCCATTGTGTGACTTCACACACCTTCATTCTTATTTCACAAAAATCCAGTCTATGACTTCACACAGCTCCATTCTATGACTTCACACACCTCCATTCTGTGCCTTCACACAGCTCCATTCTCTGACTTCAAACAGCTTCATTCTTACTTCACAAACATCCTTTCTGTGACGTCACACACCTCCATTCTGTGACTTCACAAACCTCCATTCTATGACTTCACACACCTCCATTCTATGACTTCACACATCTCCATTCTGTGACTTCACACATCCATTCTATGACTTCACACACCTCCATTCTGTGACTTCACACACCTCCATTCTATGCCTTCAAACACCTTCATTCTTACTTCACAAACATCCATTCTGTGATGTCACACACACCTCCATTCTGTGACTTCACACACCTCCATTCTGACTTCACACACCTACATTCTGTGACTTCACATATCTCCATTCTATGACTTCAAACACCTTCACTCTTACTTCACAAACATCCATTCTGTGACTTCACACACCTCCATTCTGACTTCACACACCTCCATTCTGACTTCACAAGCTCCATTCTATGACTTCACACACCTCCATTCTGTAACTTCACACACCTCCATTCTGTGACTTCACACACCTCCGTTTTGACTTCACACACTTCCAATCTGTGACTTCACACACCTCCATTCTGTGACTTCAACACACCTCTATTGTTTCACTTCACACACCTCCATTCTTTGACTTCACACACCTCCATTCCATGATTTCACACACCTCCATTCTATGAGTTCACACACCTCCATTCTATGAGTTCACACACCTCCAATTTGACTTCACACACCTCCATTCTATGACTTCACACACCTTCATTCTTACTTTAGAAACATCCATTGTATGACTTCACACACCTGCATTGTATGACTTCACAAACCTCCATTCTGTGACTTCACACACCTCCATTCTGGGTTCACACACCTCAATTCTGTGACTTCACACATGTCCATTCTGACTTCACACACCTCCATTCTATGACTTCACACACTTCCATTATGACTTCACACACCTCCATTCTGTGACTTCAAACACCTCCATTTTGAGTTCACAAACTCCATTCTGTGACTTCACACACCTCCATTCTATGAATGCACACACCTCCATTCTATGACTTCACACACCTCCATTCTATGACTTCACACACCTCCATTCTATGACTTCACACACCTCCATTCTGTGACTTCTCCCACCTCCATTCTATGACTTCACACACCTCCATTGTGACTTCACACACCTTGATTCTATGATTTCACACACCTCCATTCTGATTTCACACACCTCCATTCTATGACTTCACACACCTCCATTCTGACTTCACACAGCTCCATTCTGTGACTTCACAAAACTCCATTCTATGATTTCACACACCTCCATACTATGACTTCACACACCCTCCATCTATGACTTCACACACCTCCATTCTGAGTTCACTCACCTCCATTCTGTGACTTCACACACCTCTATTCTGACTTCACTCACCTCCATTGTATGACTTCACACACCTCCATTCTGTGACTCCACGCACCTGCATTCTATAACTTCACACACCTCCATTCTGTGATTTCACACACCTCCATTCTGAGTTGACACACCTCCATTCTGTGCTTCACACATGTCCATTCTGACTTCACACAGCTCCATTCTATGACTTCACACAACTCCATTCTGTGACGTCACACACCTCCATTCTATGACTTCACAACTCCTCAATTCTATGACTTCACACACCTCTTTCTATGACTTCACTCACCTCCATTCTATGACTTCACACACCTCCATTCTGACGTCAAAAACCTCCATTCTGTGACTATACACACCTCCATTCTATGACTTCACAAACCTAAATTCTATGACTTCACACAACTCCATTCTATGACTTCACACACCTCCATTCTGTGACTTCACATATCTCCATTCTATGACTTCAAACACCTTCATTCTTACTTCACAAACATCCATTCTGTGACTTCACACACCTCCATTCTGACTTCACACCCCTCCATTCTGACTTCACTCACCTCCATTCTGACTTCACAAGCTCCATTCTATGACTTCACACACCTCCATTCTGTGACTTCACACACCTCCATTCTGTGACTTCACACACCTCCGTTTTGACTTCACACACTTCCAATCTGTGACTTCACACACCTCCATTCTGTGACTTCACACACCTCTATTGTTTCACTTCACACACCTCCATTCTTTGACTTCACACACCTCCATTCCATGATTTCACACACCTCCATTCTATGAGTACACACACCTCCATTCTATGAGTTCACACACCTCCAATTTGACTTCACACACCTCCATTCTATGACTTCACACACCTTCATTCTTACTTCAGAAACATCCATTCTCTGACTTCACACACCTCCATTCTATGACTTTACAAACCTCCATTCGGTGACGTCACACACCTCCATTCTGATTTCACACACCTCCTTTCTATGACTTCACACACTTCCATTCTATGACTTCACACATCTCCATTCTTTGGCTTCACACATCTCCATTCTTAGTTCACACACCTCCATTCTGTGACTTCACACACATCCATTCTGTGACTTCACACACCTCAATCCTATGACTTCACACACCTGCATTCTACGAATTCACACACCTCCATTCTGTGATTTCACAAACCTCCATTCTACTGACTTCACACACCTCCATTCTGTGACTTCACACACCTCCATTCTGAGTTCACACAACTCCATTCTATGACTTCACAAACCTCCATTCTGAGTTCACAGACCTCCATTCTATGACTTCACACACTTCCAATCTATGACTTCACTCACCTCCATTCTGACTTCACACACATCCATTCTGACTTCACACACTTCCATTCTGTGACGTCACACATCTCCATTCTATGACTTCACACACCTTCATTCTTACTTCAAAAACATCAATTCTATAACTTCACACACTTCCATTCTATGACTTCACACACCTCCATTTGTGAGTTCACACACCTCCATTCGGTGACGTCACACACCTCCATTCTGAGTTCACACACTTCGTTTCTATGACTTCACACACTTCCATTCTATGACTTCACACACCTCCATTCTGTGGCTTCACACACCTCCATTCTTAGTTCACACACCTCCATTCTGTGACTTCACACACCTACATCCTGTGACTTCACACACCTCGATATTATGACATCACACACCTCCATTCTATGCATTCACAGCACCTCCATTCTCTGATTTCACACACCTCCATTCTATGACTTCACACACCTCCATTCTGTGACTTCACACACCTCCATTCTGAGTTCACACACCTCCATTCTATGACTTCACAAACCCCCATTCTGAGTTCACAGACCTCCATTCTATGACTTCACACACTTCCATTCTATGACTTCACACACCTCCATTTTGACTTCAACACACCTCCATTCTGACTTCACACACCTCAATTCTTTGACTTCACATACCTCAATTCTATGATTTCACACACTTCCAATCTATGACTTCACACACCTCCATTCTATGACTTCACACACCTCATTTCTGAGTTGACACACTTCCATTCTGTGATTTCACTCACCTCCAATCTGACTTCACACACCTCCATTCTATGACTTCACACACCTCCATTCGTTGACATCAAAAACCACCATTCTATGACTTCACACAACTTCATTGTGACTTCACACACCTCCATTCTATGTCTTCACACACCTCTATTCTATGACTTCACACACCTCCATTCTATGACTTCACACACCTCCATTCTGTGACTTCACACACCTCCATTCTATGACTTCACAAACCTCCATTCTGAGTTCACAGTCCTCCATTCTATGTCTTCACACACCTCTATTCTATGACTTCACACACCTCCATTCTATGACTTCACACACCTCCATTCTGTGACTTCACACACCTCCATTCTATGACTTCACACACCTCTCATTCTGTGACTTCACACACCTCCATTCTGTGACTTCACACACCTCCATTCTATGACTTCACACACCTCCATTCTGTGACTTCACACACCTCCATTCTATGACTTCACACACCTGCAATTTTACTTCACACACCTTCATTCCATGAGTTCACACACCTGCATTGTGGCTTCACACACCTCCATTCTATGATTTCACACACCTCCATTCTGACTTCACACACCTCCATTCTGACTTCACACACCTCAATTCTGTGTCTTCACAGACCTCCATTCTGTGACTTCACACACCTCCATTTTGACTTCACACACTTCAATTCTGTGACTTCACACACCTCCTGTTGTGAGCCAGAGTGGAATCAAACTGTACCTTGGCTTGCATCAGACGATGGATTTATTGTCTTATTGCTTTCTGGCCCTATTCTATGTAAATGACCTGAGAATTACCATATGAATGTAACACCTGGAGGTTCCCTGGGTCAGGTGGAGGGAAGAAGGGGGAGTGGAAAATAAACCGGCAGTCTCGGCAGTCTTTACCTGGACTGCGGACATCCCGGACCCGCTGTGTCTGTCTCTCTTCTATTTCTTGCTAGTCCTTGCCCCCGATTTCAGGAACCCCAATCTGCGAACCCTGGTTTGCTGCCGGTTGGCCCCGGCAACCTCCATTCTGTGACTTCACACACCTCCATTGTTTGACTTCACACACCTCCATTCTTGGACTTCACACACCTCCATTCCATGACTTCACACACCTCAATTCTATGAGTTCACACACCTCCATTCTATGAGTTCACACACCTCCATTTTGACTTCAGACATCTCCATTCTATGACTTCACACACCTTCATTCTTACTTTAGAAACATCCATTGTATGACTTCACACACCTGCATTGTATGACTTCACAAACCTTCATTCTGTGACTTCACACACCTCCATTCTGGGTTCACACACCTCAATTCTGTGACTTCACACATGTCCATTCTGACTTCACACACCTCCATTCTATCACTTCACACACTTCCATTATGATTTCACACACCTCCATTCTGTGACTTCAAACACCTCCATTTTGAGTTCGCAAACTCCATTCTGTGACTTCACGCACCACCATTCTATGAATGCACACACCTAAATTCTATGACTTCACACACCTCCATTCTATGACTTCACACACCTCCATTCTATGAATTCACACACCTCCATTCTGTGACATCACACCCCCTCCATTCTATGACTTCACACACCTCCATTCTGTGACTTCACCCACCTCCATTCTATGACTTCACACACCTCCATTGTGACTTCACACACCTTGATTCTATGATTTCACACACCTCCATTCTGACTTCACACACCTCCATTCTATGACTTCACACACCTCCATTCTGACTTCACACAGCTCCATTCTGTGACTTCACAAAACTCCATTCTATGATTTCACACACCTCCATACTATGACTTCACACACCTCCATCTATGACTTCACACACCTCCATTCTGAATTCACTCACCTCCATTCTGTGACTTCACACACCTCTATTCTGACTTCACTCACCTCCATTCTATGAATTCACACATCTCCATTCTATGACTTCACACACCTCCATTCTGACTTCACACACCTCCATTCTATGACTTCACAGACCTCGAATCTGTGACTTCAGTCACCTCCACTCTATGACTTCACACTCCTCCATTCTATGACTTCCCACACCTCCTTTCTATGACTTCGCCCACCTCCATTCTATGACCGCACACCTCCATTCGAGACTTCACACACCTCCATTGTGTGACTTCACACACCTCCATTCTATGACTTCACAAACATCCATTCTATGACTTCACACACCTCCATTCTATGATTTCACACACCTCCATTTTGTGATTCAAACACCTGCATTCTGTGTTCACATACCTCAATTCTGTGACTTCACACACTTCCATTCTGACTTCACACACCTCCATTCTGTGA
>NW_028327297.1:45000-60430 GCF_031878675.1 Megascapheus bottae | reverse complement strand
TGGTAGGGTTAGTGTTAGGGTTAGGTTTAGGGTTAGGTTTAGGGTAAGGGTAAGGGTTAGTATTAAGGTTAGGGTTGGGGTTAGTTTTAGGGTTTGGGTTAGAGTTAGGGTTAGGGTAAGTGTTAGGGTTAGGGTCAGGCTTATGGTTAGGGAAAGGGTTAGGGTTAGTGTTAGGTTTAGAGTTAGGGTAAGGGTTAGCGTTAGGGTTAGGGTTAGGGTAAGGGTTAGGGATAGGGTTAGAGTTAGGTTAAGGTTTAGGGTTAGGGTTAGGGTTAGGGTTAGGGTTAGGGTAAGGGTACGGGTTAGGGTTAGAATTAGGGTTAGGTTTAGGGTTATTGTTAGGGTAAGGGCAAGGGTTAGGGTTAGGGTTAGGTTTAAGGTTAGTGTTAGTGTTGGTGTTAGGGTTAGGTTTAGGGTTAGGGTTAGGGTTAAGGTTAGGGTTAGGGATAGGGTTAGGGATAGGGTGAGGTTAAGGGTTAGGGTAAGGGTAAGGGTCAGGATAGGGTTAGGGACAGGGTTAGGGTAAGGGTTCGGGTTTGGGTTCGGGTTAGGGTTAGGTTTAGGGTAAGGGTTAGGGTTAGAGTTAGGTTTAGTGTTAAGGTTAGGATTAGGGTTAAGGTTAGGGTTAGGGTGAGGGTAAGGGTAAGGGTTAGGTTAGGATTAGGTTTAGGGTTAGGGTAAGGGTTAAGGTTAGGGTTAGGGTTAGTTTTAGGGTTAGGGTTAGGGTGAGGGTAAGTGTGAGGGATCGGGTTAAGGTTAGGGTTAGGGTTAGGCTAGGGTAAGGGTAAGGGTTAGGGTTAAAATTAGGGTTAGTGTTAGGGTAGGGGTTATGGTTAGGGTCAGGGTTAGGTTTAGGTTTAGGCTTAGGGTAAGGGTAAGTGTTAGGTTTAGGTTTAGTGTTAGCGTTAGGGTTCGGGTAAGCGTAAGGGTTAGGGTAAGGGTAGGTGTTAGGGTTAGGGGATAGGTTTAGGGTAAGGGTTATGGTTAGGGTTAGGGTAGGGGTTAGGGTAAGGGTAAGTGTTAGGGTTTGGGTTAGGGATAGGATAAGGGTTAGAGTTAGGGTTTAGGGTTAGGTTTAGGGTAAGGGTAAGGGTTAAGGTTAGGGTTAGGGTTAGTGTTAGTGTTAGGTTT
This sequence comes from Megascapheus bottae, assembly GCF_031878675.1. Taxonomy (NCBI): domain Eukaryota; kingdom Metazoa; phylum Chordata; class Mammalia; order Rodentia; family Geomyidae; genus Megascapheus; species Megascapheus bottae. The sequence goes on along the minus strand of NW_028327297.1, from coordinate 59,299 downwards.
AGTGTTAGGGTTAGGGTACGGGCAAGGGTTAGGGACATGGTTAGGGTTAAAATTAGGGTTAGGTTTAGGGTTAGGGTTAGGTTCAGGGTTAGGGTTGGGGTAGGGGTAAGGGTTAGGGTTAGGGTTAGGATAAAGGTTAGGGTCAGGGTTAGGGTTAGGGTTAGGGTAAGGGTTAGGGTTAGGGTTAGGGTAGCGGTTAGGGTAAGGGTAAGTGTTAGGGTTAGGGTTAGGAATAGAATAAGGGTAAGGGTTAGGGTTAGGGTTAGAGGAGAGTATGGGTTAGGGTTAGGGTTTGGGTTAGGGTTAGGTAAAGGATAAGGGTTAATGTGAGGGTTAGGGTTAGGGTTAGGGTAAGGATTAGGGTTAGGATTAGGGTTAGGGTTAGAGTTAGGATTAGGGTTAGGGTAAGGTTTAGGGTTAGGGTTAGCATTAGGGTTAGGAGTAAGGGTAAGGTTTAGGGTTAGGGTAAGGGTTAGGGATAGGTGTTAGGGTTAGTGTTAGGGTTAGGTTTAGGGTTAGGTTTCGGGTAAGGGTAAGGGTTAGTGTTAAGGTTAGGCTTAGGGTTAGGTTTAGGGTTAGGTTATGGTTAGCTTAAGGGTATGTGTTATGGTTAAAATTAGGGTTAAGGTTAGGGTAAGGGTAAGGGTTAGGATTAGGATTAGGTTTAGGTTTAGGGTTAAGGTGAGGGGTAAGGGTAAGGGTTAGGTTTAGGGTTAAGGTTAGGATTAGGGTAAGGTTAAGGGTTAGGGTTAGGGGTTAGGGTAAGGGTTAGTTTTAGGGTTAGGGTTAGGATTAGAGTTAGGGTTAGGCTTAGTGTAAGGGTAGGGGTTAGCGTTAGGGTTAGGGTTAGGGTAAGGATTAGGGTTAGGGTTAGTCTTATGGCTAGGGTAAGGGTTAGGGTTAGTGTTAGGTTTAGGGTTAGGGTAAGGGTTAGGTTTAGGGTTAGGGTTAGGGTAAGGATTACGGGTAGGGTTAGAGTTAGGTTAAGGGTTCGGGTTAGGGTTAGGGTAGGGTAGGGTTTAGGGTAGGGGTAAGAGTTAGGGTTAGGTTTAGGGATAGGATAAGGGTAAGAGTTAGGGTTAGGGTTAGGGTTAGGGGTTAGTTTTAGGGTTAGGGTTAGGTTTAGGTTTAGGGTTAGAGTTAGGTAAGGTTAAGGGTTAAGGTTAGGGTTAGGGTTAGGGTTAGGGTTAGGTTAATGATTGGGGTTAAGATTAGGTTTAGGGTTAGGGTAAGGGTAAGGATAAGGGTTAGGGTTAAGGTTAGGGTTAGGGTTAGTGTTAGGGTTAGGGTTAGGGTTAGGGTTAGGATTAGGGGTTACGGTTAGGGTTAGGTTTAGGGTTAGGTTAGGTTAAGAGTAAGGGTTAGAGTTAGGGATAGTGTTAGGGTTGGGGTTAGGATTAGGGTTAGGGTTAGGGTTAGGATTAGGGTTAGGGTTAGGGTTAGGGTAAGGGTAAGGGTTAGGGTAAGGGTTAGGGTTAGGGTTAGGGTAAGGGTTAGGGTTAGGGTTAGGTTTAGTGTTAAGGTTAGGGTTAGGGTTAGGGTAAGGGTAAGGGTTAGGTTAGGGTTAGGGTTAGGGTTAGGGTAAGGGTTAGGGTTAGGGTTAAGCTTAGTTTTAGATTTTGGGTTAGGGTTAGGTAAGGGTAAGGGTTAGGGTTAAGGTTAGGGTTAGGGTTAGGGTTAGGGTAAGGGGTAAGGGTTAGGTTTAGGTTTATGGTTAGGGTTAGGGTAAGGGTAAGAGTTAGGTTTAAGGTTAGGATTAGGGTTAGGGTTAGCCTTAGGGTTAGGTTTAGGGTTAGGGTAAGGGTTAGTGTTAAGGTTAGGGTCAGGGTTAGGTTTAGGGTTAGGGTTAGGTGAGGGTAAGGATAAGGGTAAGGGTTAGGGTTAGGGTAAGGGTTAGGGGATAGGTGGTAGGGTTAGTGTTAGGGTTAGGTTTAGGGTTAGGTTTAGGGTAAGGGTAAGGGTTAGTATTGGTTGGGGTTAGTTTTAGGGTTTGGGTTAGGGTTAGGGTTAGGGTAAGGGTTAGGGTTAGGGTCAGGCTTAAGGTTAGGGAAAGGGTTAGGGTTAGTGTTAGGTTTAGAGTTAGGGTAAGGGTTAGCGTTAGGGTTAGGGTTAGGGTAAGGGTTAGGGATAGGGTTAGAGTTAGGTTAAGGTTTAGGGTTCGGGTTAGGGTTAGGTTTAGGGTTAGGGTAAGGGTACGGGTTAGGGTTAGAATTAGGGTTAGGTTTAGGGTTATTGTTAGGGTAAGGGCAAGGGTTAGGGTTAGGGTTAGGTTTAAGGTTAGTGTTAGTGTTGGTGTTAGGGTTAGGTTTAGGGTTAGGGTTAGGGTTAAGGTTAGGGTTAGGGATAGGGTTAGGGATAGGGTGAGGTTAAGGGTTAGGGTAAGGGTAAGGGTCAGGATAGGGTTAGGGATAGGGTTAGGGTAAGGGTTCGGGTTCGGGTTCGGGTTAGGGTTAGGTTTAGGGTAAGGGTTAGGGTTAGAGTTAGGTTTAGTGTTAAGGTTAGGATTAGGGTTAAGGTTAGGGTTAGGGTGAGGGTAAGGGTAAGGGTTAGGTTAGGATTAGGTTTAGGGTTAGGGTAAGGGTTAAGGTTAGGGTTAGGGTTAGGGTTAGTTTTAGGGTTAGGGTTAGGGTGAGGGTAAGTGTAAGGGATCGGGTTAAGGTTAGGGTTAGGGTTAGGCTAGGGTAAGGGTAAGGGTTAGGGTTAAAATTAGGGTTAGTGTTAGGGTAGGGGTTATGGTTAGGGTCAGGGTTAGGTTTAGGTTTAGGCTTAGGGTAAGGGTAAGTGTTAGGTTTAGGTTTAGTGTTAGGGTTAGGGTTCGGGTAAGCGTAAGGGTTAGGGTAATGGTAGGTGTTAGGGTTAGGGGATAGGTTTAGGGTAAGGGTTATGGTTAGGGTTAGGGTAGGGGTTAGGGTAAGGGTAAGTGTTAGGGTTTGGGTTAGGGATAGGATAAGGGTTAGAGTTAGGGTTTAGGGTTAGGTTTAGGGTAAGGGTAAGGGTAAAGGTTAGGGTTAGGGTTAGTGTTAGTGTTAGGTTTAGTGTTAGGGTTAGGGTACGGGCAAGGGTTAGGGACATGGTTAGGGTTAAAGTTAGGGTTAGGTTTAGGGTTAGGGTTAGGTTCAGGGTTAGGGTTAGGGTAGGGGTAAGGGTTAGGGTTAGGGTTAGGATAAAGGTTAGGGTCAGGGTTAGGGTTAGGGTTAGGGTAAGGGTTAGGGTTAGGGTTAGGGTAGCGGTTAGGGTAAGGGTAAGTGTTAGGGTTAGGGTTAGGAATAGAATAAGGGTAAGGGTTAGGGTTAGGGTTAGAGGAGAGTAAGGGTTAGGGTTAGGGTTTGGGTTAGGGTTAGGTAAAGGATAAGGGTTAATGTGAGGGTTAGGGTTAGGGTTAGGGTAAGGATTAGGGTTAGGGTTAGGGTTAGGGTTAGAGTTAGGATTACGGTTAGGGTAAGGTTTAGGGTTAGGGTTAGCATTAGGGTTAGAGTAAGGGTAAGGTTTAGGGTTAGGGTAAGGGTTAGGGATAGGTGTTAGGGTTAGTGTTAGGGTTAGGTTTAGGGTTAGGTTTCGGGTAAGGGTAAGGGTTAGTGTTAAGGTTAGGCTTAGGGTTAGGTTTAGGGTTAGGTTATGGTTAGCTTAAGGGTATGTGTTATGGTTAAAATTAGGGTTAAGGTTAGGGTAAGGGTAAGGGTTAGGATTAGGATTAGGTTTAGGTTTAGGGTTAAGGTGAGGGTAAGGGTAAGGGTTAGGTTTAGGGTTAAGGTTAGGATTAGGGTAAGGTTAAGGGTTAGGGTTAGGGTTAGGGTAAGGGTTAGTTTTAGGGTTAGGGTTAGGATTAGAGTTAGGGTTAGGCTTAGTGCTAAGGGTAGGGGTTAGCGTTAGGGTTAGGGTTAGGGTAAGGATTAGGGTTAGGGTTAGTCTTATGGTTAGGGTAAGGGTTAGGGTTAGTGTTAGGTTTAGGGTTAGGGTAAGGGTTAGGTTTAGGGTTAGGGTTAGGGTAAGGATTACGGGTAGGGTTAGAGTTAGGTTAAGGGTTCGGGTTAGGGTTAGGGTTAGGGTAGGGTAGGGTTAGGGTAGGGGTAAGAGTTAGGGTTAGGTTTAGGGATAGGATAAGGGTAAAAGTTAGGGTTAGGGTTAGGGTTAGGGGTTAGTTTTAGGGTTAGGTTTAGGTTTAGGTTTAGGGTTAGAGTTAGGGTAAGGTTAAGGGTTAAGGTTAGGGTTAGGGTTAGGGTTAGGGTTAGGTTTATGTTTGGGGTTAAGATTAGGTTTAGGGTTAGGGTAAGGGTAAGGATAAGGGTTAGGGTTAAGGTTAGGGTTAGGGTAAGTGTTAGGGTTAGGGTTAGGGTTAGGGTAAGGGTAAGGGTTAGGGTTAGGGAAAGGGAAAGGTTTAGGTTTATGGTTAGGGTTAGGGTAAGGATTAGAGTTAGGGTTAGGTTTAGGGTAAGGGTTAGGGCAGGGTTAGGGTTAGCATTAAGGTTAGGGTTAGGGTTAGGTTAAGGGTAAGGGTTAGGGTTAGGATTAGGGTTACGGTTAGGGTTAGGGTTAGGGTTAGAGTTAGGGTTAGTGTTAGGTTTAGGGTTAGGGTTAGGGTAAGGATAAGAGTTATGCTTAGGGATAGGGTTAGGGTTCGGGTTAGGTTTAGGGTTAGGGTTAGTTTAAGGGTAAGGTTTAGGTTTAGGGTTAGGGTTAGGGTTAAGGATAGGGTTAGGGTTAGGGTAAGGGTAAGGGTTAGGGTTAGATTTAGGTTTAGGATAAGGGTTTGGTTAGGGTAAGGGTAAGGGTTAGGGTTAAGGTTAGGGTTAGTGTTAGGGTTAGGGTTATGGTAAGGTATGGGGTTGGGGTAAGGTTTGGTTTAGGGTTAGGGTAAGGGTAAGGGTTTGGGATAGGGTTAGGGTTAGAGTTAGGGGTTAGGGTAGGGTTAGGGTTAGGGTAAGGGTAAGGTTTAGGTTTAGGGTTAGGAAAAGGATAAGGGTTAGTGTTAGGGTTAGGATTAGGGTTAGGGTAAGGATTAGTGTTAGGGTTAGGATTAGGGTAAGGGTTAGGGTTAGGGTTAGCATTAAGGTTAGTGTTAGGGTTAGGTTAAGAGTAAGGGTTAGAATTAGGGTTAGGGTTACGGTTAGGGTTAGGGATTAGGGTTAGGGTTGGGGTTAGGATTAGTGTTAGGGTTAGGGTAAGAATAAGAGTTAGGGTTAGCTATAGGATTATGGTTCGGGTTAGGTTTAGGGTTAGGGTTAGTTTAAGGGTAAGGGTTAGATTTAGGGTTAGGGATAGGGTTACGGTAAGGGTTAGCGTTAGTGTTAGGGTTAGGTTTAGGGTTAGGGTTAGGGTAAGGGTAAGGGATAGTGTAAGTGTTAGTGTTAGGTTTAGTGTTGGGGTTAAGGTTAGGGTTAGGGTAAGGGTAAGGTTTAGGGTTAGGGTTAGGGTAAGGGTTAGGGATAGGTGGTAGGGTTAGTGTTAGGGTTAGGTTTAGGGTTAGGTTTAGGGTAAGGGTAAGGGTTAGTATTAAGGTTAGGGTTGGGGTTAGTTTTAGGGTTTGGGTTAGGGTTAGGGTTAGGGTAAGGGTTAGGGTTAGGGTCAGGCTTATGGTTAGGGAAAGGGTTAGGGTTAGTGTTAGGTTTAGAGTTAGGGTAAGGGTTAGGGTTAGGGTTAGGGTTAGGGTAAGGGTTAGGGATAGGGTTAGAGTTAGGTTAAGGGTTAGGGTTAGGGTTAGGGTTAGGTTTAGGGTTAGGGTAAGGGTACGGGTTAGGGTTAGAATTAGGGTTAGGCTTAGGGTTATTGTTAGGGTAAGGGCAAGGGTTAGGCTTAGGGTTAGGTTTAGGGTTAGGGTTAGGGTTAGGTTTAGGGTAAGGGTTAGGGTTAGAGTTAGGTTTAGTGTTAAGGTTAGGATTAGGGTTAAGGTTAAGGTTAGGGTGAGGGTAAGGGTAAGGGTTAAGTTAGGATTAGGTTTAGGGTTAGGGTAAGGGTTAAGGTTAGGGTTAGGGTTAGTTTTAGGGTTAGGGTTAGGGTGAGGGTAAGTGTAAGGGATCGGATTAAGGTTAGGGTTAGGGTTAGGGTTAGAGTAAGTATAAGGGTTAGGTTTAGGTTTAGGGTTAGGGTTAGGGTAAGGGTAAGAGTTAGGTTTAGGGATAGGGTTATGGTTAGGGTTAGGGTTAGTGTTAAGTTTAGGGTCAGGGTTAGGTTTAGGATTAGGGTTAGGCTAGGGTAAGGGTAAGGGTTAGGGTTAAAATTAGGGTTAGTGTTAGGGTAGGGGTTATGGTTAGGGTCAGGGTTAGGTTTAGGTTTAGGCTTAGGGTAAGGGTAAGTGTTAGGTTTAGGTTTAGTGTTAGCGTTAGGGTTCGGGTAAGCGTAAGGGTTAGGGTAAGGGTAGGTGTTAGGGTTAGGGGATAGGTTTAGGGTAAGGGTTATGGTTAGGGTTAGGGTAGGGGTTAGGGTAAGGGTAAGTGTTAGGGTTTGGGTTAGGGATAGGATAAGGGTTAGAGTTAGGGTTTAGGGTTAGGTTTAGGGTAAGGGTAAGGGTTAAGGTTAGGTTTAGGGTTAGTGTTAGTGTTAGGTTTAGTGTTAGGGTTAGGGTACGGGCAAGGGTTAGGGACATGGTTAGGGTTAATGTTAGGGTTAGGTTTAGGGTTAGGGTTAGGTTCAGGGTTAGGGTTAGGGTAGGGGTAAGGGTTAGGGTTAGGGTTAGGATAAAGGTTAGGGTCAGGGTTAGGGTTAGGGTTAGGGTAAGGGTTAGGGTTAGGGTTAGGGTAGCGGTTAGGGTAAGCGTAAATGTTAGGGTTAGGGTTAGGGATAGAATAAGGGTAAGGGTTAGGGTTAGGGTTAGAGGAGAGTAAGGGTTAGGGTTAGGGTTTGGGTTAGGGTTAGGTAAAGGATAAGGGTTAATGTGAGGGTTAGGGTTAGGGTTAGGGTAAGGATTATGGTTAGGGTTAGGGTTAGGGTTAGAGTTAGGATTAGGGTTAGGATAAGGTTTAGGGTTAGGGTTAGCGTTAGGGTTAGAGTAAGGGTAAGGTTTAGGGTTGGGGTAAGGGTTAGGGATAGGTGTTAGGGTTAGTGTTAGGGTTAGGTTTAGGGTTAGGTTTCGGGTAAGGGTAAGGGTTAGTGTTAAGGTTAGGCTTAGGGTTAGGTTTAGGGTTAGAGTTAGGGTTAGCGTAAGGGTATGTGTTATGGTTAAAATTAGGGTTAAGGTTAGGGTAAGGGTAAGGGTTAGGATTAGGATTAGGTTTAGGTTTAGGGTTAAGGTGAGGGTAAGGGTAAGGGTTAGGTTTAGGGTTAAGGTTAGGATTAGGGTAAGGTTAAGGTTAGGGTTAGGGTTAGGGTAAGGGTTAGTTTTAGGGTTAGGGTTAGGATTAGAGTTAGGGTTAGGGTTAGTGTAAGGGTAGGGGTTAGCGTTAGGGTTAGGGTTAGGGTAAGGTTTAGGGTTAGGGTTAGTCTTATGGTTAGGGAAAGGGTTAGGGTTAGTGTTAGGTTTAGGGTTAGGGTAAGGGTTAGGGTGAGGGTAAGGATTAGGGGTAGGGTTAGAGTTAGGTTAAGGGTTCGGGTTAGGGTTAGGGTAGGGTAGGGGTTAGGGTAGGGGTAAGAGTTAGGGTTAGGGTTAGGGTTAGGGGTTAGTTTTAGGGTTATGGTTACGTTTAGGTTTAGGGTTAGAGTTAGGGTAAGGTTAAGGGTTAAGGTTAGGGTTAGGGTTAGGGTTAGGGTTAGGTTAATGATTGGGGTTAAGATTAGGTTTAGGGTTAGGGTAAGGGTTAGGATAAGGGTGAGGGTTAAGGTTAGGGTTAGGGTTAGTGTTAGGGTTAGGGTTAGGGTTAGCGTTAGGATTAGGGGTTACGGTTAGGGTTAGGTTTAGGGTTAGGTTAGGTTAAGAGTAAGGGTTAGAGTTAGGGATAGTGTTAGGGTTGGGGTTAGGATTAGGGTTAGTGTTAGGGTTAGGATTAGGGTTAGGGTTAGGGTTAGGGTTAGGGTAAGGGTAAGGGTTAGGGTAAGGGTTAGGGTTAGGGTTAGGGTAAGGGTTAGGGTTAGGGTTAGGTTTAGTGTTAAGGTTAGGGTTAGGGTTAGGGTAAGGGTAAGGGTTAGGTTAGGGTTAGGGTTAGGGTTAGGGTAAGGGTTAGGGTTAGGGTTAAGGTTAGTTTTAGATTTTGGGTTAGGGTTAGGGTAAGGGTAAGGGTTAGGGTTAAGGTTAGGGTTAGGGTTAGGGTTAGGGTAAGGGTAAGGGTTAGGTTTAGGTTTAGGGTTAGGGTTAGGGTAAGGGTAAGAGTTAGGTTTAAGGTTAGGATTAGGGTTAGGGTTAGCCTTAGGGTTAGGTTTAGGGTTAGGGTAAGGGTTAGTGTTAAGGTTAGGGTCAGGGTTAGGTTTAGGGTTAAGGTTAGGTGAGGGTAAGGATAAGGGTAAGGGTTAGGGTTAAAATTAGGGTTTGTGTTAGGGTAAGGGTTAGGGTTAGGGTTAGGGTAAGGGTTAGGGTTAGGGTAAGGGTAAGGTTTAGGTTTAGGGTTAGGGTTAGGGTTAGGTTTAGGGTTAGGGTTAGGGTTAGGTTAAGGGTAAGGGTTGGGGTTAGGGTTAGGTTTAGGGTTAGGGTTAGGGTAAGGGTAAGGGTTTTGTTTAAGGTTAGGGTTAGGGTTAGGTTAGGGTTAGGGTTAGGGTTAGGGTAAGGGTTAGTGTTAAGGTTTAGGGTTAGGGTTAAGGGTTAGGGTTAGGCTTAGGATTAGGGTTAGTGTAAGGGTAAAAGTTAGTGTTAGTGTTAGGGTTAGGGTTAGTGACATGATTAGGGTAAGTGTTAGGGTAAGGGTAAGTGTTAGGGTTAGGGTTAGGTTTAGGGTTAGGATTAGGTTTATGTTTAGGGTTAGGGTAAGGGTAAGGGTTATGGTTAGGGTTAGGTTTAGGGTTAGTGATAGGTTTAGGGTTAGGGTTAGGGTAAGGTCAAGGGTTACGTTAGGGTTAGGGTAAGGTTAGTTTTAGGGTTAGGGTTAGGGTTAGGGTTAGTTTTAGGTTTAGGGTTACGTTTAGGGTTAGGGTTAGGGTTAGGGTAAGGGTTAAGGTTAGGTTTAGGTTTAGGGTAGCGGTTAGGGTAAGGGTAAGTGTCAGGTTTAGTGTTAGGGTAAGGGTAAGGGTTAGGGTAAGGGTTAGGGTTAGGGTTAGGGTTAGTGTTAAGGTTTAGGGTTAGGGTTAAGCGTTAGGGTTAGGGTTAGGATTAGAGTTAGTGTAAGGGTAAAAGTTAGTGTTAGTGTTAGGGTTAGGGTTAGTGACAGGATTAGGGTTAGTGTTAGGGTAAGGGTAAGTGTTAGGGTTAGGGTTAGGTTTAGGGTTAGGATTAGGTTTATGTTTTGGGTAAGGGTAAGGGTAAGGGTTATGGTTAGGTTTAGGTTTAGGGTTAGATTTAGGGAAAGGGTAATAGTTAGGGTTAGGGCTAGGGTTAGTGTAAGGGTAAGGGTTAGGTTTAGGGTTAGGGTAAGGGTAAGGGTTAAGGGTTAGGATTAGGGTTAGGGTAAGGGTAAGGGTTAGGGTTAGGTTTAGGGTTAGGGTTAGGGTTAGTGTTAGGGTAAGGGTAAGGCTTAGGTTTAAGATTAGGGTTAGGGTTACGGTAAGGGTTAGGGTTAGGGTTAGGGTTAGGATTAGGGCTAGGGTAAGGGATAGGGATAGGTTTAGTGTTAGGGTTAGGTTTAGTGTTGGGGTTAGGGTTAGAGTTAGGGTTTGGGTAAGGGTAAGAGTTAGGTTTAGGGTTAGGGTAAGGGTTAGGGTTAGGGTTAGGGTTATGTTTAGGGTTACGGTTATGGTTATGGTTAGGGTTAGGGTAACGGTAGGTGTTAGGGTTTGGGTTAGGGTTAAGGTTAGGGTTAGGGTTAGTGTTAGTGTAAGGGTAAGGGTTAGGGCTAGGGTTAGGGTTAAGGTAAGGATAAGGGTTAGGGTTAGAGTTAGGGTTATGTTTAGGGTAAGGTTTAGGGTTAGATTTAGTGTAAGGGTAAGGTTTAGGCTTAGGGTTAGGGTTAGGGTTAGGGTAAGGGTAAGGGTTAGGGTTAGAGTTAGAGTTAGGGTTAGGTTTAGGATTAGGGCAAGGGTAAGGGTTAGGGTTAGGGTTGGTGTTAGGGTTAGGGTAAGGGTTAAGATTAGTGTTAGGTTCAGGGTTAGGGAAAGGTTAAGTGTTAGTGTTAGGGTTAGGTTTACGGTTAGTGTTAGGATAAGGGTAAGGATTAGGGAAAGGGTTAGGGTTAGTGTTAGGGTTAGGGGTAGGTTTCGGTTTAGGGTAATTGTAAGGTTTATGGTTAGGTTTAGGATTAGGGTTAGGGTAAGGGTAAGTGTTAGTGTTAAGGTTACTGTCAGGGTTAGGTTTAGGGTTAGGGTTAGGGTTGGGTAAATGTAAAGGTTAGGGTTAAAATTAGGGTTAGTATTAGGGTAAAGGTTAGGATTAGTGTTAGGGTTAGTTTTAGGGTTAGGGTTAGAGTTAGGGTAAGGGTAAGGGTTAGGGTTTAGGTTAGGATTAGGGTTAGGGTTAGTGTAAAGGTAAGGGTAGGTTTAGGTTTAGGGGTAGGGTTAGGGTAAGGGTAAGAGTTAGGTTTAGGGTTAGGGTTAGGTTTAGTGTTAGGGTTAGGGTTAGGGTTAGGGAAAGGATAAGGTTTAGGGTTAGGTTTAGGGTTAGAGTTAGGGTTAGGGTTAGTGTAAGGGTAGGGGTTATGGTTATGGTTAGGGTTAGGGTTAGGGTAAGGGTTAGGGTTAGGGTTAGGCTTATGGGTAGGGTAAGGGTAAGAGTTAGTGTTAGGTTTAGGGTTAGGGTAAGGGTTAGGGTTAGGGTTAGGGTTAGGGTAAGCGTTAGGGTTAGGGTTAGAGTTAGGTTAAGGGTTCGGGTTCGGGTTAGGGTTAGGGTTTGGGTTAGGTTTAAGTTTATGGTTAGGGTAAGGGTACGGGTTAGGGTTAGGATTAGGGTTAGGTTTAGGGTTATGCTTAGGGTAAGGGCAAGGGTTAGGGTTAGGGTTAAGGTTAGGGTTAGGTTTAGGGTTATGGTTAGGGTAAGGGTAAGATTAGGGTTAGGTTTAGGTTTAGGGTAAGGGTTAGGGTTAGGGTAGGGTAGGGGTTAGGGTAAGGGTAAGTGTTAGGGTTAGGTTTAGGGATAGGATAAGGGTAAGAGTTAGGGTTAGGGTTAGGGTTAGGGGTTAGGTTTAGGGTTTGGGTTAGGTTTCGGTTTAGGGTTATCGTTAGGGTAAGGTAAGGGTTAAGGTTAGGGTTAGGGTTATGGTTAGTGTTAGGTTTAGTGTTAGGGTTAGGGTAAGGGCAAGGGTTAGGGTTAGGATTAGGGGTTACGGTTAGGGTTAGGTTTAGGGTTAGGTTAGGTTAAGAGTAAGGGTTAGAGTTAACGATAGTGTTAGGGTTGGGGTTACGATTAGGGCTAGGGTAAGGGTTAGTTTTAGGGTTAGGGTTTGGGTTCGGGTAAGGGTAAGGGTTAGGGTAAGGGTTAGGGTTAGGGTTAGGGTAAGGGTTAGGGTTAGGGTTAGGTTTAGTGTTAAGGTTAGGATTAGGGTTAGGGTAAGGGTAAGGGTTAGGTTAGGGTTAGGGTTAGGGTTAGGGTAAGGGTTAGGGTTAGGGTTAAGGTTAGTTTTAGGGTTTGGGTTAGGGTTAGGGTAAGGGTAAGGGTTAGGGTTAAGGTTAGGGTTAGGGTTAGGGTTAGGGTTAGGGTTAGGGTAAGGGTAAGGGTTAGGTTTAGGTTTAGGGTTAGGGTTAGGGTAAGTGTAAGAGTTAGGTTTAGGTTTAGGATTAGGGTTAGGGTTAGAGTTAGGGTTAGGTTTAGAGTTAGGGTAAGGGTTAGTGTTAAGGTTAGGGTCAGGGTTAGGTTTAGGGTTAGGGTTAGGGTTAGGTTAAGGGTAAGAGTTAGGGTTAGGGTTAGGTTTAGGTTTAGGGTTAGGGTTAGGGTAAGGGTAAGGGTTTTGGTTAAGGTTAGGGTTAGGGTTAGGTTAGGGTTAGGTTTAGGGTTAGGGTAAGGGTTAGTGTTAAGGTTTAGGGTTAGGGTTAAGAGTTAGGGTTAGTGTTAGGATTAGGGTTAGTGTAAGGGTAAAAGTTAGTGTTAGTGTTAGGGATAGGGTTAGTGACAGGATTAGGGTTAGTGTTAGGGTCAGGGTAAGTGTTAGGGTTAGGGTTACGTTTAGGGTTAGGATTAGGTTTATGTTTAGGGTTAGGGTAAGGGTAAGGGTTATGGTTAGGGTTAGGTTTAGGGTTAGTGATAGGTTTAGGGTTAGGGTTAGGGTAAGGTCAAGGGTTAGGTTAGGGTTAGGGTTAAGGTTAGTTTTAGGGTTAGGGTTAGGGTTAGGGTAAGGGTTATGGTTAGGGTTAGGTAGAGTTTTAGGTTTAGGGTTAGGTTTAGTGTTAGGGTAAGGGTAAGGGTTAGGGTTAGTGAGGGTTAGGGTTAGGTAAAGGTTTAGGGTTTGGTTTTAGGTTTAGGGTTAGAGTTAGGATAAGGGTTAGGGTTAGGGTTAGGGTTAGGGTTAGGTTAAAGTTTAGGGTTAGGGTTAGGGCTAGGGTAAGTGTTAGGGTTAAGGTTAGGGTTAGGTTTAGGGTTAGGGTTAGGGTACGGGTTTGGTTTAGGTTTAGGGTTAGGGTTAGGGTAAGGGTAAGTGTTAGGGTTAGGGTTAGGGTTAAGGTTAGGGTTAGGATAAGTGTTAGGGGTAAGGTGAGGGTTAAAGTTAGGGTTAGTATAAGGGTAAGGGTTAGGGTTAGGTTTAGGGTTAGGTGTTAGGGTTAGGTTAAGGGTAAGTGTTAGGGTTAGGGTTAGGGGTTAGTGTTTGGGTTAGGGTTAGGGAAAGGGTTAGGGTTAGGGGTTAGGGTTAGTGTTAGGGTTAGGTTAAGGGTTAGGGTTAGGGTTAGGATAAGGGTTAGGGTTAGGGTAATGGTAAGGGTTAGTATAAGGGTTAGGCTAGGGTTAGGGTTAGATAAGAGTTAGGGAAGGGTTGGGGTTGAGGTTAGGGTTAGGGTTAGGGTAAGGATAAGGGTTAGGGTTAGGGTTAGCATAAGTGTTAGGGTTAGGTTTAGGGTTAGGGTTAGGGTTAGGGTTAGGGTTAGGGTTAGAGTTATGGGTTAGGAGTTAGGTTTAGGGTTAGGTTTAGTGTTAGGGTTATGGTAAGGAAAAGAGTTAGTGTTAGGGATAGGGTTAGGGTTCAGGTTAGGTTTAGTGTTAGGGTTAGGGTAAGGGTAAGGGTTAAGGTGTGGTTAGGGTTATGGTTAGGGGAAGGGTAAGGGTTAGGATTAGGGTCAAGGTTAGGGTTAGGTTAATATTTAGGGTTAGGGTTAGGGTTAGGGTAAGGATAAGGGTTAGGGTTACGGTTAGTGTTAGGGTTATGGTTAGGGTTAGAGTAAGGGTAAGGGTTACGGTTAGAGTTAGGTTTAGGGTTACTGTAAGGGTAAGGGTTAGGTTTAGGGTTAGGGTTAGGTTTTTGGTTAGGTTTAGCGTTAGGGTTAGGGTAAGGATAAGGGTTAGGGTTAAGGTTAGGGTTAGGGTTAGGGTTAGGGTTAAGGTTAGGGTTAGGGTGACGGTAAGTGTAAGGGTTAGGGTTAGGTTTAGGTTTAGAGTTAGGGTTAGGGGTAGCTTAAGGGTAAGGGTTAGGGTTAAGGTTAGGGTTAGGGTTAGGTTTAGGGTTAGGGTTAGGGGTAGAGTAAGAGTAATGGTTAGGGTTAGGATTAGGGTTAGGGTTAGGGTAAGGGTTAGGGTTAGGGTTACTGTTAGGATTAGGGTTAGGTTTAGGGTCACGGTTAGGGTTAGGGTTAGGGTTAGGGTAAGTGTATGTGTTAGGGTTAGGGTTAGGGTTAGCGTTTGGGTAAGGGTAAGGGTTAGGGTTAGGGTTAGGGTTAATGTAAGGGTTAGGGTTAGGGTTAGGGTTAGGTTTAGGGTAAGGGTTAGGGTTAGGTTTAGGTTAAGGGTAAGGTTTATAGTGAGGTTTAGGGTTAGGGTTAGGGTAAGGGTTAGGGTTAGGGTTAGGGTTAGGGTTAGGTTTAGGGTTAGAGTAAGGGTAAGGGTTTTGTTTAGAGCTAGGGTAAGGGTTTGGGATAGTGTTAGAGTTAGGGTAGGTGTTAGGGTAAGGGTAAGTGTTAGGGTTAGGGATAGGGTTAGGATCAGAGTAAGGGTTGGGATTAGGGTTAGGGTTAGGATTAGGGGTTAGGGTAGGGTTTGGGTTAGGTTTAGGGTTAGGGTTAACATAAGGGTAAAGTTTAAGGTTACGCTTAGGGTTAGGGTTAGTGTTAGATTTAGGGTTAGGGTTAGGGTAAAGGCAAGGGTTAGGTTAGGGTTAGGGTTAAGTTTAGGGTTAGGGTTAGGATAAGGAATAGGTTTAGGGTTAGGGTTAGGGTA
>NW_028327297.1:5000-32500 GCF_031878675.1 Megascapheus bottae | reverse complement strand
GTTAGGGTTAGGTTAAGTGTAAATGTTAGGGTTAGGGTTAGGGTTGTGGGTAGGGTTAGGGTTAGGGTTAGGGTTAGAGTTAATTTTAGGGTTAGGTTTAGCGTTAGGGTTAGGGTAAGGGTAAGGGTTAGGGTTAGGGTTAGGGTTAGCTTTAGGCTAAGGGTAAGATTTAGCTTTAAGGTTAGGGTTAGGGTTAGGGTAAGGGTAAGGGTTAGGGTTAGGTTTAGGGTTAGGGTAAGGGTAAGGTTTAGCGCTAGGGTTAAGGTTAGGGTTAGTGTTAGAGTTATGGTAAGGGTAAGGGTTAGGGTTAGGATAAGGTTTAAGGTAAGGGTAAGGCTTGGGGTTAGGGTCAGGGTTAGGGTTAGGTTTAGGGTAAGGGTTAGGGTTAGGTTTAGGGTAAATGTAAGGTTTAGGGTTAGGGTTATGGTTAGGGGGAGTGTAAGGGTAATGGTAAGGGTTAGGGTTAGGATTAGGGTTAGGGTAAGGGTTAGGTTAGGGTTAGGGTAGGGGTTAGGGTAAGGGTAAGTGTTAGGGTTAGTGATAGTGTTAGAATAAGGTAAGGGTTAGGGTTAGCGTTTGGGTTAGGTGTTAGTGTTAGGGTTAGGTTTAGGGGTTAGGTTTCGGGTTAGAGTTAGGGTAAGTGTTAGTGTTAGGGGTTAGGGTTAGTGTTAGGGATCGGTTAAGGGTTAGGGTTAGGGTTAGGATAAGGGTTAGGGTTAGGGTTAGGGTTAGGGTAAGGGTTAGGGTTAGGGTTAGGGTAAGTGTTAGGGTTAGGGTTAGGGTAGGGGTTAGGGTAAGGGTAATTGTTAGGGTTAGGGTTAGGTTTAGAATAAGGGTAAGGGTTAGGGTTAGGTTTGGGGTTAGGGTTAGGGTTTAGGGTTAGGGAAAGGTTATTGTTAGGGTTAGGGGATAGGGTTAGGGTTAGGGTTACGGTTAGCGTAAGAGTTAGGGTTATGGGTTAGGGTTAGTGTTAGGGATCGGTTAATGGTTAGGGTTCGGTTAGGGTTAGGGTTAGGGGTAGGATAAGTGTTAGTGTTAGGGTTAGGTTTAGGGTAAGGGTTAGGGTTAGTTTTAGGGTTAGTGTTAGGGTAAGCTTTAGGGTTAGGATTAGGGTTGGTTTAGGGTTAGGGTTAGAGTTAGGGTAATGGTAAGGGTTAGGGTTAAGATTAGGGTTAGGGTTAGGTTTAGGGTTAGGGTTAGGGTTAGGGTACGGGTTAGGTTTAGGTTTAGGATTAGGGTAAGGATAAGAGTTAGGTTTAGGGTTAGGGTTAGGTTTAGGTTTAGGGTTAGTGTTTGTGTTAGGGTAAAGGAAAGGATAAGGGTTCGGGTTAAGGTTAGGTTTACGGTTAGGGTTAGAGTTAAAGTTAGGTTTAGGGTTATGGTAATGGAAAGGTTTAAGGTTAGGTTTAGGGGTAAGGTTAGGATAAGTGTAAGGTTAGTGTTAAGGTTAGGGTTAGGGTTAGGGTTAGGATAAGGGTAAGGGTTAGGGTTAAAATTAGGGTTAGTGTTAGGGTTAGGGTTAGGGTTAGGGTAAGGGTAAGTGTTAGGTTTATGGTTAGGGTTAGGGTTAGGGTAAGGTTAAGATGTAGGGTAAGTGTTAGGGTTAGGGTAAGGGTTAGTTTTAGGGTTAGGGTTAGAGTTAGACTTAGGGTTAGGGTTAGTGTAAGGGTAGGGCTTAGGGTTAGGTTAGGGTTAGAGTTAATTTTAGGGTTAGGTTTAGCGTTAGGGTTAGGGTAAAGGTAAGGGTTAGGTTTAGGGTTAGGGTTAGCTTTAGGGTAAAGGTAAGGTTTAGCGTTAAGGTTAGGGTTAGGGTTAGGGTAAGGGTAAGGTTTAGGGTTAGGGTTAGTGTTAGGTTTAGGTTTAGGGTAAGGGTAAGGGTTAGGGTTAGGGTTAGGTTTAGTGTAAGGGTTAGGGTTAGGGGTTAGTTTTAGTGTTAGGGTTAGGTTTAGGGTAAGGGTTAGGTTTAGGGTTATGTTACAGTTAGTGTTAGGGTTAGGGTTAGAGTTAGGGTTAGGGTTAGATAAGGTTAAGGGTTAGGGTTAGGGTTGGGGTTAGGGTTAATGTTTAGGATAAGGGTTAGGGTTAGGGTAAGGGTTAGGGTTAGGGTTAGGGTAAGGGTAAGGGTTAAGGTTAGGGTTAGGGTTAGATTTAGGGTTAGGGTAAGGGTAAGAGTTACGGTTAGGTATAGGGTAAGGATTAGGGTTACTCTTAGCTTAGGGTATGGGTTAGGGTCAGGGTAAGTGTTAGGGTCAGGGATAGGGTTAGGATAAGGGTAAGGGTTAGGGTTAGTGTTAGAGTTAGGGTTAGGAGTTAGGGTTAGGATTAGTGTTAACGTTAGGGTAAGGGTTAGGGTTAGGGTTAGGGTTAGGGTTAGGGTTAGGGTAAGGGTAAGGTTAGGGCTAGGGTTAGGGTTACGGTTAGGGTAAGGATTAGGGTTAGGGTTAGGCTAGGGTTAGGGTAAGGGTAAGAGTTAGGGTTAGGGTAAGGGTAAGAGTTAGGTTTAGGGATACGGTTAGTTTAGGGTTAGGGTTAGGTTTAGGGTTAGGGTAATGATAAGGTTTCAGGGTTAAGTTTAGGTTTAGGTTTAGGGTAAGGGTAAGGATTATTGTTAAGGTTAGGCTTAGGGTTAGGTTTAGGGTTAGGGTTAGGGTTAAGGTTAGGGTTAGGTTTAGGGTTAAAATTGGGGTTAGTGTAAGGTAAGGTATAGGATTAGTTTTAGGGTTAGGTTTAGGGTTAGGGTTAGGGTAAGGGTAGGGTTAGGGTTAGGTTTAGGGTTAGGGTTAGGGATAGAGTGAGGGTAAGGTTTAGGGTTAGGATTAGGGTTAGTGTTAGAGTTAGGGTTAGGGTTAGGTTTAGAGTAAGGGTAAGGGTTAGGGTTAGGGTTAGGGTTAGGGATTAGGGTTAGGGTTATTGTTAGGGTTAGGTTCGGGTTAGGGTTAGGGTTAGGGTTAGTGTTAGGTTTGGGTAAGGGTTAGGGTTAGGGTTAGGGTAAGGGTTAGGGTTAGGTTTAGAGTTATGTTAAGTGTAAGTGTTAGGGTTAGGGTTATGGTTAGGTTTAGAGTAAGGGTAAGGATTAGTGTTCGGGTTACGGTTAGGGGTTAGGGTTTGGGTTATTGTTAGGGTTAGGTTAGGGTTAGGGTTAGGGTTAGTGTTAGGATTAGGTTTAGGGTAAAGTTAAGGGTTAGGGCTAGGGTTAGGGTTAGGGTTAGGGTAAGGGTTAGAGTTAGGGGTTAGGTTTAGGGTTAGGGTTACGGTAAGGTTTACGGTTAGGGTTAGGGTTAGGGTTAGGATTAGGTTTAGGTTTAGGGTTGGAGTTAAGGTTAGGGTAAGGTTAAGGGATAGGGTAGCGTTAGGGTTAGGGTTAGGGTTAGGGTTAGGGTTTGGATTAGGGTTAGGCTTAGGGTAAGGGTTACGGTTTGGGCTAGGGTTAGGTTTAGGGTTATGGTTAGGGTAAGGGTAAGGGTTACAGTTAGGGTTAGGTTTAGTGTAAGGAGATGTGTTAGGGTTAGGGTTAGGGTTAGCGTTAGCATTACAGTAAGGGTAAGGGTTAGGTTTAGGGTTAGAGTTAAGGTAAGGGTAAGGGTTACTGTTAGGTTAGAGTTAGGTTTAGGGTTAGGGTAAGGGTAATGCTTAGGGTTAGGGTTAGGGTTAGGTTTAGGGTTAGGGTAAGGGTAAGGGTTAGGGTTAGGGTTAGGGTTATGGTTTGGGTAAGGGTTAGGGTTATGGTTAGGGTAGGGGTTAGGGTAAGGGTTAGGGTTAGGGTAAGGGTTAGTGTAAGGGTAAGTGTTAGGGTTAGGGTTATTGTTAGAATAAGAGTAAGGGTTAGGGTTAGGGTTTGGGTTAGGTGTTAGGTTTAAGGTTAGTTTTAGGGTTAGGTTTAGGAGTTAGGGTTAGGGTTAGGGTTAGGGAAGTGTTAGGGTTAGGTGTTAAGGTTAGTGTTAGGCATCGTTTAAGGGTTAGGGTTAGGGTTAAGATAAGGGTTAGGGATGGGTTAGGTTTAGGGTAAGGGTTAGGTTTAGGGTAAGTGTTAGGGTTAGGGTTAGGGTAGGGGTTAGGGTAAGGGTAAGTGTTAGGGTTAGGGTTATTGTTAGAATAAGAGTAAGGGTTAGGGTTAGGGTTTGGGTTAGGTGTTAGGTTTAAGGTTAGTTTTAGGGTTAGGGTTAGGAGTTAGGGTTAGGGTTAGGGTTAGGGAAGTGTTAGGGTTAGGTGTTAAGTTTAGTGTTAGGCATCGTTTAAGGGTTAGGGTTAGAGTTAAGATAAGGGTTAGGGATGGGTTAGGTTTAGGGTAAGGGTTAGGTTTAGGGTAAGTGTTAGGGTTAGGGTTAGGGTAGGGGTTAGGGTAAGGGTAAGTGTTAAGATTAGGGTTAGGTTTCGAATAAGGGTAAGGGTTAGGGTTAGGGTTAGAGTTAGGTTTAGGGTTAGGTTAAGGGTAATGGTTAGGGTTAGGGTTAGGGTTAGGTTTAGGGTTAGGGTAAGGGTAAGTGTTAGGGTTAGAGTTAGGGTTATGGTTTGGGTAAGGGTTAGGGTTATGGTTAGGGTAGGGGTTATGGTAAGGGTTAGGGTTAGCTTTAGCATTAAGGTTAGGGTTAGGTTTAGGGTTAGGGTTAGGGTAAGGGTTAGGGTTAGGGTAGGGGTTAGGGTAAGGGTACGTGTTAGGCTTAGGGTTAGGGTTAGAATAAGGGTAAGGGTTAGGGTTTGGGTTTGGGTTAGGTGTTAGGGTTAGGGTTAGGGTTAGGTTTATGGTTAGGGGTTAGGGCTAGGGTTAGGGTTACTGTAAGGTTAATGTTTGGGTTAGGGGTTAGCGTTAGGGTTAGGGATCGGTTAAGGGTTAGGGTTAGGGTTAGGATAAGGGTTAGGGTTAGGGTTAGGGTAAGGGTTAGGGATAGGGTTAGGGTTAGGGTAAGTGTTAGGGTTAGAGTTAGGGTAGGGGTTAGGGTAAGGGTATGTGTTAGGTTTAGGGTTAGCTTTCGAATAGGGTAAGATTTAGGGTTAGATTTAGGGTTAGGGTTAGGGTTTAGGATTAGGGATATGGTTAGGTTTATGGTTAGGGTTAGCGTTAGGGTTATGGTTTGGGTAAGGGTTTAGGGTTATGTTTAGGGTAGGGGTTAGGGTTGGGGTTAGTGTTAGGGTTAGCGTTAGGGTTAGTGTAAGGGTAGGAGTTAGGGTTAGGGTTAGGGTTAGTGTAAGCGTAGGTGTTAGGGTTAGGGTTAGGGTTAGGGTTAGGGTTAAGGTAAGGGTTAGGGTTAGGGATTAGGATTATGGTTAGAGTAAGGGCTAGGGTTAGTGTTAGGGTTAGGTTTGGGTAAGGGTTAGGGTTAGGGTTAGGGTTACGGATACGGTTAGAGTAAGGATAAGGATTAGGGTTAGGGTTAGGGTTATGGTTTGGGTAAGGGTTAGGGCTATGGTTAGGGTAGGGGTGAGGGTAAGGGTTAGGGTTACACTTAGGTTTAGGGTTAGGGTAAGGGTAATGGTTAGGGTTAGGGTTAAGGTTAGGTTTAGGGTTAGGGTAAGGGTAAGGGTTAGGGTTAGGGTTAGGGTTATGGTTTGGGTAAGGGTTAGGGTTAAGGTTAGGGTAGGGGGTAGGGTTGGGGTTAGTGTTAGGGTTAGCGTTAGCATTAAGGTTAGGGTTAGGGTTATGGTAACGGTAAGGTTTAGGGTTAGCGTTAGGGTTAGAGGTTAGGGTTAGGGTTAGGTTTAGTGTTAGGGTTAGGGTAAGGTTAAGGGTTAGGGTTAGGGTTAGGTTTAGGTTTAGTGTTGGGGTTAAGGTTAGGGTTAGGGTAATGTTAGAGTTAGGGTTAGGGTTAGGTTTAGGGTTAGGTTTAGGGTTACGGTTAGGGTTAGGGTTAGGGTTAGGTTAATGGTATAGGTTAGGGTTAGGTTTAGGGTTAGGTTTAGGGTTAGGGTTAGGGTTAGGGTTAGGGTTAGGGTTAGTGTTAGGCTAAGGGTTAGGGTTAAGTTTGGGTTTAGGGTTAGGGTAAGGGTAAGGATTAGTGTTAAGGTTAGTCTTACGGTTAGGTTTAGGGTTAGGGTTAGGGTTAAGGTTAGGGTTAGGTTTAGGGTTAAAATTGGGTTAGTGTTAAGGTAAGGTATAGGATTAGTGTTAGGGTTAGGTTTAGGGTTAGGGTTAGGGTAAGGGTTAGGGTTAGGGTTAGGGTTAGGTTTAGGGTTAGGGTTAGGGTTAGGGTAGGGTAAGGTTAAGGGTTAGGTTTAGGTTTAGGGTTTAGGGTTAGGTTTAGGGTTAGGTTTAGGGTTACGGTTAGGGTTAGGGTTAGGGTTAGGTTAATGGTATAGGGTAGGGTTAGGTTTAGGGTTAGGTTTAGGGTTAGTGTAAGGGTAAGGGTTAGGGTTAATGTTAGTGTTAGGTTAAGGTTTAGGGATAGGGTTATGGTTAGATTTATGGTAATGGTTAGGGTTATTTTTATGGTAAAGTTTAGGGTTAGGTTTAGGGTTAGGGTAAGGGTAAGGGTTAGGGTTAGGGTAGGGTTAGGTTTACTGTTAGGTAAGGGTAAGGGTTAGGTTTAGGTTTAGAGTTAGGGTAAGGGTTAGGGTTAGGGTTAGGGTTAGGGTAGGGGTCAGGGTAAGGGTTAGAGTTAAGGTTAGGGTTAGGGTTAGGGTTAGGGTTAGGATAAGGGTAAGGGTTAGGGTTAAGGTTAGGGTTAGGGTTAGGGCTTAGGGTTAGGGTTAGGGTTAGGGTTAGAGTTAGGGTTAGGGTTAGGGTTTTGTGTTAGGGTTAGGGTTAGGGTTAGGGTTAGGGTCAGGGTTAGCTTTAGGGGTTAGGGTTAATGTTAGGGTTAGTTTTAGGGTAGGGGTAAGGGTTAGGGTAAGGATAATGGTTAGGTTTAGGATTAGGGTTAGGGTAAGTGTAAGTGTTAGGGTTAGGTTTAGAGATAGGTTTAGGGTTAGTGTAAGGGTAAAGGTTAGGTTAGGGTTAGGGTTAGGTTAAGGGTTAGGGTTAGGTTTAGGGTTAGGGTTAGATTTAGGGTTAGGTTTAGTGTAAGGGAAAGGGTAAGGGTTAGGGTTAGGGTTAGGTTTAACGTTTGGGTAAGGGTTAGGATTAGAGGTTAGGATTGGATTAGGGTAAGGGTTAGGGTTAGGGTTAGGATTAGGGTTATGGTTAGGGTTAGGGTTAGGTTAAGGGTTAGGGTTAGGTTTAGGGTTAGGGTTAGATTTAGGGTTAGTTTAGGGTAAGGGTAAGGGTTAGGGTTAGGGTTAGGTTTAACGTTTGGGTAAGGGTTAGGATTAGAGGTTAGGATTAGGATTAGGGTAAGGGTTAGGGTTAGGGTTAGGGTAAGGGTAAGGGTAAGGGTTAGGTTTAGGGTTAGGGTAAGGGTTAGGGTTAGGGTTAGATTTAGGTTAAGGGTATGTGTTAGGGTTAGGGTTAGGATTACGATTAGGGTTAGGTTTAGGGTAAGGGTAAGTCTTAGGGTTAGGGTCTAGGGTTAGGGTTAAGGTTGAGGTTAGGGTTAGGTTTAGGTTTGGGTAAGGGTTAGGGTTGGGGTTAGGGTAAGTTTTAGGGTTAGGGTTAGGGTTAGGGTAAGGTTAAGGTTTAGCGTTAGGGTTAAGGTTAGGGTTAGTGTTAGAGTTACGGTAAGGGTAAGGGTTAGGGTTAGGATAAGGGTTAAGGTAAGGGTAAGGCTTAGGGTTAGGGTCAGGGTTAGGGTTAGGTTTAGGGTAAGGGTTAGGGTTAGGTTTAGGGTAAGTGTAAGATTTAGGGTTAGGGTTGGGGTTAGGGTTAGTGTAAGGGTAAGGGTAAGGTTTGGGTTAGGGTTAGGGTTAGGGTAAGGGTTAAGATTAGGGTTAGGGTAGGGGTTAGAGTAAGGCGAAGTGTTAGGGTTAGTGATAGGGTTAGAATAAGGGTAAGGGTTAGGTTAGGGTTTGGGTTATGTGTTAGTGTTAGGGTTAGGGTTAGGTTCAGGGGTTAGGGTTAGGGTAAGTGTTAGGTTAGGGGTTAGGGTTAGTGTTAGGGATTTGTTACGGGTTAGGGTTAGGGTTAGATAAGGGATAGGGTTAGGGTTAGGGTTAGGGTAAGGGTTAGGGTTAGGGATAGTGTGTTAGGGTTATGGTTAGGGTAGGGGTTAGGGTAATGGTAATTGTTAGGGTTAGGGTTAGGTTTAGAATAAGGGTAAGGGTTAGGGTTTGGTTTGGGGTTAGGGTTAGGTTTAGGGTTAGGATAGGTTTATTTTTAGGGTTAGGGAATAGGGTTAGGGTTAGGGTTACGGTTAGGGTAAGAGTTAGGGTTAGGGGTTAGGGTTAGTGTTAGGGATCGGTTAATGGTTAGGGTTCGGTTAAGGTTAGGGTTAGGGGTAGGATAAGTGTTAGGGTTAGGGTTAGGGTTAGGGTAAGGGTTAGGGTTAATGTTAGGGTTAGGGTTAGGGTAAGGGTTAGGGTTAGTGTTAGGTTAGGGTTAGGTTAAGTTTTAGGGTTAGGATTAGGGTTTGCTTTAGGGTAAGGGTTAGGGTTAGGGTTAGCGTAAGGGTAAGGGTTAGGGTTAAGATTAGGGTTAGGGTTAGGTTTAGGGTTAGGGTTAGGTTTAGGGTACGGGTTAGGTTTTAGGTTTAGGATTCAGGGTAAGGATAAGAGTTAGGTTTAGGGTTAGGGTTAGGTTTAGGGTTAGGGTTATTGTTAGGGTTAGGGAAAGGATAAGGGTTAGGGTTAGGTTAGGTTTAGGGTTATGGTTAGGGTTAGGGTTAGGGTTAGGGTTAGGATAAGGGTAAGGGTTATGGTTAAAATTAGGGTTAGTGTTAGGGTTAGGGTTAGGGTTAGGGTAAGGGTAAGTGTTAGGTTTATGGTTAGTGTTAGGGTCTAGGGTAAGTGTAAGATGTAGGGTAAGGGTTAGGGTTAGGGTTATGGTTTGGGTAAGGGTTAGGGTTATGGTTAGGGTAGGGGTTAGGGTTGGGGTTAGTGTTAGGGTTAGCATTAGCGTTAAGGTTAGGGTTAGGGTTATGGTAACGGTAAGGTTTAGGGTTAGCGTTAGGGTTAGGGGTTAAGGTTAGGGTTAGGTTTAGGGTTAGGGTTAGGGTAAGGGTAAGGGTTAGGGTTAGGGTTAGGGTTAGGGTCAGGGGTATGGTTAGGGGTTATGGTTAGGGTTAGGGTTAGAGTAAGGATTAGGGTTAGGGTTAGGGTTAGGGTCAGGGGTATGGTTAGGGGTTATGGTTAGGGTTAGGGTTAGAGTAAGGATTAGGGTTAGGGTTAGTGTTAGTGTTAGGGTTAGGATAAGGGTTAGGGTTAGGGTTAGGGTTAGGTTTAGGGTTTGCGGTTAAGGTTACGGTTAGGGTTAGGGTAAGGGTTAGGTTTAGGGTTAGGCTTAGGGATAGGGTTAGGTTAAGGTTAGGGTTAGGGTTAGGTTTAGGGTTAGGATTGGGGTCAGGTTTAGGGTAAGGTTATGGTTTGGGTTGGGGTTAGGTTTAGTGTTAGGGTTAGGGTGAGGGTAAGGGTTTGGGTTAGGGTTAGCGTTAGGGTTAGGGTAAGGTTTAGGGTTAGTGTTAGGTTTAGGTTTAGGGTTCGGGTTTAGGTTAGGGTTAGGGTTAGGTTAACGGTAAGGGTTTGAGGTAAGGGTAGGTGTAGGGTTAGGGTTAGGGTTGAAGTGTAGGGTATGGTTAGTGTAAGGGTAGGTTTAGGGGTGGTTTAGTGTTGGGGTGTTAAGTTAGGGGTTGGGTTAGGGAAAGGGTTAGGGTGAGGGGTAGTGTTTACGTTAGGGTTAGGGTAGGGTGAGGGTATGGGTAAGGGTTTGGGTATGGGTTTGGGTTTGGGGTAAGTGTAGGGGTTGGGATTGGGTAAGTGGGTGGGGTTAGGGTGTGGGTTGGGGTTGGGGTCTGTAAGGGGTAGGGTGAGGGGGTGGGGTTGGGTAGGGGGTGGGGTTGGGGTGGGGGTGTGGGTGGTGGTGGGGTTGGGGTAGGGTAGGGGGAGGGGTGTGGTGGTGGGGGTTGGGTGTGGGGTTGGGTGGTGGTGGGGGGTGGTGGTGGTGGTGGGGTTGGGGGAGGGGTGGGGTTGGGGTGGGGGTGGGGGTGGGGGTGGGGGTGGGGGTGGGGGTGGGGTTGTGGTTGGGGGTGGTGGTGTGGGTGGGGGTGGGGGGTGGGGGTGGGTGTGGGGAGGGGGTGGGGTGCGGAGTGGGGTGGGGTTGGGGTTGGGGGTGGGGTGGGGGTGGGGGTGGGTTGGGGTTGGGGTTGGGGGTGGGGGTGGGGGTGGGTAGATACTGGAGGGGGGGTGAGAGCGAGGGGCAGAAGAAGAAGGGGGGGGGGGGTGTGTGTGTATATATGTAGGGGTGGACAAGTTAAAGTAAAGTTAAAGGTAAAGGTACAGGTACAAGTTAAAGTTAAAGTTAAAGTTTACGGTAAAGGTAACAGTTAAAGTTAGAGTTTAAGTTAAAGTTATTGTTTAAGTTAAGTTAAAAGTTAAAGTTTGAGTTGAAGTTAAAGGTAGAGGTAAGTTAAAGTTTAAGTTAAAGTTAAAGTTAAAGTTATATGTATAGGTTAAGTTAAAGTTAAAGGTAAAGTTGAAGTTGTAGTTAAAAGTTGATGTTTAAGGTAAAGTTAAGGTTTAAGTTGAAGTTAAAGTTAAAGGTAAAGGTAAAGTTTAAGTTGAAGTTTGAGTTAACAGTTAAAGTTAAAGTTAAAGGTTATGTTAAAGTTAAAGTTAAAGGTAAAGGTATGGTTAAGTTTAAGTTAAAGTCTTAAGTTACAAGTTATAGGTAAAGGTAAAGTTAAAGTTGAGGTTAATGTTAAAGGTAAAGGTAAATTTAAAGGTAAAGGTAAAGTTAAAGTTAAAGTTAACGTTAGGGTTATAGTTAAAGTTAAAGTTAAAGGGAAAGTTAAAGTTAAAGTTAGGGTTTAAATTAGAGTTTAAGTTACAAGTTTAAGGTAAAGGTATAGTTAATGGTAAAGTATAGGTTAAAGTTTAAGTTAAAGTTTAAGTTAAGGTTGAAGTTAAGGGTAAGGGTTAAGTTAAAGTTAAAGTTAAGGTTAAAGTTAAAGTTTAAGTTTAAGTTATAGTTAAAGTTTAAGGTAAAGTTAAAGTTAGAGTTAAAGTTAAATTTAAAGGTAAAGATAAAGTTAAAGTTATAGTTTAAGTTAACATTAAATTTAATGTTAAGGTAAAGTTTAAGGTAAAATTGAAGTTAAAGTTTAAGTTAAAGTTAAAGTTAAGGTTAAAGTAAAGTGAAGTTGAAGTTAAAGTTTAAGTTAAAGGTAAAGTTAAAGTTAAGGTTAAGGTTAAGATTAAAGTTTAAGTTAAAGTTAAAGTTAAAGTAAAGGTGAAGTTAAAGTTATAGTTATAGTTAAAGTTAAAGTTGAAGGTAGAGTTAAAGTTAAAGTTAATGTTAAAAGTTAATGTAAAAGGTAAAGTTAAAGTTAAAGTTAAAGTTGAAGGTAGAGTTAAAGTTAAAGTACATGTTAAAGTTAATGTAAAAGGTAAAGTTAAAGTTAAAGTAAAGTTAAAGGTAAAGGTAAAGTTAAAGTTAAAGTTTAAGTTAAAAGTTAAGGTTAAAGTTAAAGTTAGAGTTAAAGTTTAAGGTAAGGGTAATGTTAAAGTTAAAGTTAAGGTTAGAGTTGGAGTTAAAGTTATAGTTAAAATTAAGTTAAAAGTAAAGTTAATGTTAAAGTTAAAGGTAAATTTAATGTTAAAGTTAAGTTAAAGGTAAAGTATGAGGTATAGGTAAAGTTAAAGTTATAGTTAATGTTTAAGTTATAGGTAAAGGTAAAGTTAAAGTTAAAGTTAAAGTTATAGTTAAAGTTGGGGTTAATGTTAAAGGTAAAGGTGAAGTTAAAGTTTAAAGTTAAAGTTAAAGTTAATGTTAAGTTTAAGTTAAGTTAAAGTTAAAGGTGCAGGGAAAGTTAAAGTTATTGTTAAAGTTAAAGTTTAAGTTAAAGTTAAGTTTAAGTTAGAGGTGAAGGTAAAGTTGAAGTTTAAGTTTAAGTTAAAGGTAAAGTTTAAGTTAAAGTTAAAGTTTAAGTTAAAGTTAAAGTTGAGGTTAAAGTTAAAGGTAAAGGTAGAGTTAAAGTTAAAGTTAAAGGTAAAGTTTGATTTAAAGTTGAAGTTAAAGTTTTAGGTAAGTTAAAGTTAAAGTTATAGTTAAAGTTAAGGTAAAGTTAAAGTTAAAGTTATGGTTAAAGTTAAAGGTAAAGTTAAAGTTAAAGTTAAAGTTATAGGTGACGTAAAAGTTAAAGTTAAGGTTAAGTTAAAGTTAATGGTTAAGTGAAAGTTATAGTTAAGTTAAAGTCTAAGTTAGAGGTAAAGTTAAGGTTAAAGTTAAAGTTAAAGTGGAAAGTTAAAGTTTTTGTTTAAGTGAAAGTTAAAGTTTAAAGTTAAAGTTAAAATTTAATTTAAAGTTAAAGGTAAAGGTGGAGTTTAAGTTAAAGTTAAAGTATTGGTAATGGTAAAGTTAAAAGTAAAGTTAATGTTAAAGTTATATAGTGAAAGTTAAAGTTAAAGGTAAAGTTAAAGTTAAAGTTAAAGTGAAAGGTGAAGTTAAAGTTAAAGTTAAAGGTTATTTGAAAGTTATAGTTAAAGTTAAAGTTAAGTTATAGGTAAAGTTAAAGTTAAAAGGTTAAGTTAAAGTTAAAGTTATAGTTATATGTTAAATTTAAAGTTAAAGTTAAAGGTAAAGGTGGAGTTAAAGTGATAGTTAAAGTTATAGGAGAAGGTAGAGTTAAAAGTAAAGTTAAAGTTGAGGTTAAAGGTAAAGTTAAAGTTAAAGTTAAATTTAAAGGTAAAGGTAAAGGTATAGTTAAAGTTAAAATTAAAGTTAAAGTTTGAGGTATAGGTAAAGTTTAAGTTAAAGTTAAAGGTAAAGTTTAAGTTAAAGTTAAAGGTAAAGTTAAAGTTGAAGGTAAAGGTAAGGTTAAAGGTGAAGTTAAAGTTAAAGGTAAAGGTAAGGTTAGAGTTATAGTTAAAGTTAAGGTTAAAGCTTAGAGTTTAAGGTTAAGGTAAAGTTAAAGTTAAAGTTAAAGTTTTAGGTAAGTTAAAATTAAAGTTAAAGGTAAATTTAAGTTTAAGTTAAAGTTAAGATTAAGGTTAAAGTTAAAGTAAAGTTAAAGTTGTAGGTAAAGGTAAGTTTAAGTTAAAGTTGAGGTTGAAGTTAAAGTTAAAGTTATATGTAAAGGTTAAGTTTGAGTTAAAGTTAAAGTTAAAGGTAAAGTTAAAGTTTAAGTTAAAGGTAAAGGTAAAGGTAAAGTTAAAGTTAAAGTTAAGGTAAAGTTGAAGTTGAAGTTAAGAGTTGAAGTTAAAGGTAAATTTAGGGTTTAAGTTAAAGTTAAAGTTAAAGGTAAAGGTAAAGTTTAGTTAAGTTTGAGTTAAAGTTAAAGTTTAAGTTAAAGTTAAAGGTTAAGTTAAAGTTAACGTTAATGTTAAAGTTGAAGTTAAAGTTAAAGTTAAAGGTAAAGTTGAAATTGAAGTTAAGAGTTGAAGTTAAAGGTAAATTTAGGGTTTAAGTAAAGTTAAAGTTAAAGGTAAAGGGAAAGGTATAGTTTAAGTTAAAGTTTGAGTTAAAGTTAAAGTTTAAGTTAAAGTTAAAGGTTAAGTTAAAGTTAAAGTTAAAGTTAAGGGTAAAGGTATAGTTAAAGTTTAAGTGAGAGTTTAAGTTAAAGTTATAGGTATAGGTAAAGTTAAAGTTGAAGTTTAAGTTAATGGTGAAGGTAAAGTTAAAGGTAAAAGTAAAGTTTTAGTTAAAGTTATGGTTAAAGTTAAAAGTTTGAGTTAAAGGTAAAGTTAAAGTTAAAGTTAAAGTTAAAGTTATATTTAAAGTTAAAGTTAAAGTTAGAGTTAAGTTAAGTTAAAGTTAAAGTTGAAAGTTAAAGTTAAAGTTAAGGTTAAAGTTAAAGGTAAAGGTGAAGTTAAAGTTAAAGTTAAAGTTAAAGTTAAGGTTAGAGTTAAAGGTAAAGGTAAAAGTAAAGTTAAAGTTAAAGTTAAAGTTAAAGGTCAAGTTAGAGTTTAAGTTTAAGTTAAAGGTAAAGGTAAGTTATGGTTTAAGTTAAAGTAAAGTTAAAGTTAAAGGTAAAGGTAAAGTTAAAGTTTAAGTTAAAGTTTAGGGTAATGTTTTTGTTAAAGTTAATGGTAATGTTTGAGTTAATGTTAAAGTGACAGTTTAAGGTTAAGTTATAGTTATGGTTAAGTTAAAGGTAAAGGTATAGTTAAAGTTTAAGTTAAAGTTTAAGTTAAAGTAAAGTGTAATGGTTAAGTTAAAGTTAAAGTTAAAGTTAAGGTTAAAGTTTAAGTTAAAGTTTAAGTTAAAGTTAAAGTTTAAGTTTAAGTTAAAGGTTAAGGTAAAGTAAAGTTAACGTTAAGTTAAAGTTTAAGTTAAAGTTAAAGTTAAAGTTAAAGGTAAAGTTAAAGTTAAAGTTTAAGTTAAAGTTATAGTTGAAGTGTAAGGTAAGGTTATAGTTAAATTGGGGTTAACAGTTTAAGTTAAAGTTAAGGTTAAAGTTAAGTTAAAGTTTAAGTTAAGGTTGTAGTTAAGGTTATAGTTGAAGGTAAAGGTAAAGTTAAAGTTTAAATTTAGGTTAAAGTTAAAGGTGAAGTTATAGTTAAAGTAAAGTTAAAGTTAAAGTTAAAGTTAAAGTTTAAGTTACAAGTTTAAGTTAAAGTTAAGTGTAATGGTTAAGTTAAAGTTAAAGTTAAAGTTAAGGTTAAAGTTTAAGTTAAAGTTTAAGTTAAAGTTAAAAGTTAGAGTTATTGGTAAAGTTAAAGTTAAGGTTAAAATTATAGTTTAAGTTTAAGTTAAAGTTAAAGTTAAAGGTTAAGGTAAAGTTAAAGTTATAGTTTAAGTTAAAGTTAAAGTTAAGAGTTAAAGTTAGAGTTAAAGTTTAAGGTAAGGGTAATGTTAAAGTTAAAGTTAAGGTTGGAGTTAGAGTTAAAGTTATAGTTAAAATTAAAGTAAAAAGTAAAGTTAAGGTTAAAGTTAAAGGTAAATTTAATGTTAAAGTTAAAGTTAAAGTTAAAGGTACAAGGTAAAGTTAAAGTTAAGTTAAGGTTAAAGTTAAAGTTAATGGTAAAGGTAAAGTTAAAGTTTAAGTTGGGGTTAAAGTTAAAGGTAAAGATAAAAGTAAAGTTAATGTGAAAGTTAAAGGTAAATTTAATGTTAAAGTTAAAGTTAAAGTTGAAGGTGAAGGTAGAGTTAAGGTGAAGGTTAAAGTTAAAGATAAAGTTAAAGGTAAATTTAAGTTAAAGTTATAGTTAAAGTGAAAGGTAGAGTTAATGTTGAAGTTGAAAAGTTAAGTTAAAGGTAAGGTTAAAGTTAAAGTTAAAGTTAAAGTTAAAGTTATAAGTAGAGGTATAGTTAAAGTTAAAGTTAAAGTTAGAAGTAAAGGTATAGTTAAAGTTAGAGTTAAAGTTATAAGTTAAAATAAGTTAAAAGTAAAGTTTATGTTAAAGTTAAAGGTAAATTTAATGTTAAAGTTAGAGTTAAAGTTAATGTTTAAGTTAATGTGAAAGTTGAAGTTTAAAGTTAAAGTTAAAGTTTGAGTTAAAGTTTGAGGTAAAAGTGGAGTTATGAGTTAAAGTTTAAAGTTATATGTAAAGGTCAAAAGTTAAAAGTAAAGTTAGAGTTAAGTTATAGGTAAGTTAAAGTTAAAGTGAAAGTTAAAGGTAAAGTTAAAGTTAAAGTTAAAGGTGAAGTTAAAGTTAAAGTAAAGGTTAAGTGAAGTTAAAGTTAGAGTTAAAAGTTAAATTTATGGTTAAGGTATGGTTAAAGTTAACGTGAAAGTTAAAAGTTAATGTTTAAGTTAAAGTTAAAGTTAAAGTTATAAGTTAAATTTAAATTTAAAGTTAAAGGTAAAGGTGGAGTTAAAGTAAAGTTGAAGTTATAGGTAAAGGTAAAGTTAAAAGTAAAGTTAAAGTTAAAGGTAAAGTTAAAGTTAAAGTTTAAGTTAAAGTTAAGGTTGGAGTTTGAGTTAAAGTTAAAGGTAATGTTAAAAGTAAAGTTAATGTTAAAGTTAAAGGTAAATTTAATGTTAAAGTTAGAGTTAAAGTTATAGGTAAAGGTAAAGTTAAAGTTTAAGTTAAAGTTAACGTTAAAGTTAATGGTAAAGGTTAAGTTAAAGTTTTAAGTTAGAGTTAAAGTTAAAGTTAAAGGTAAAGGTGGAGTTTACAGTTAAAGTTGAGGTTATAGGTAAAGGTAAAGTTAAAGTAAAGTTAAAGTTAAAGTTATAGGTAAAGTTTAAGTTAAAGGTAAAGTTTAAGTTAAATGAAAGTTAAAGGTGAGGTTAGAGTTAAAGTTAAAGGTTTAGTGGAAGTTATAGTTTAGGTTATCAGTTAAAGTTATAGGACAAGTTAAAGTTAAAGTTAAAGTTAGAAGTTAAAGTTAAAGTTTTAGTTAAGGTTTAAGTTATAAGTTAAATTTAAAGTTAAAGTTAAAGGTAGAGGTGGAGTTATTGTTAAAGTTAAAGTTATAGGTAAAGGTAAAGTTAAAAGTAAAGTTAAAGTTAAAGTTATAGGTAAAGTTAAGTTAAAGGTAAGTTTAAGTTAAATGAAGTTAAAGGTGAGGTTAAAGTTAAAGTTAAAGGTTTAGTGGAAGTTATAGTTAAGGTTATAAGTTAAAGTTATAGGAAAAGTTAAAGTTAAAGTTAAAGTTAGAAGTTTAAGTTAAAGTTTTCTAGTTAAGGTTTAGTTATAAGTTAAATTTAAAGTTAAAGTTAAAGGTAGAGGTGGAGTTATTGTTAAAGTTAAAGTTATAGGTAAAGGTATAGTTACAGGTAAAGTTAAAGTTAAAGGTAAAGTTAAAAGTAAAGTTAATGTTAAAGTTAAAGGTAAATTTAATGTTAAAGTTAAAGTTAAAGTTAAAGGTAAAGGTAAAGTTAAAGTTTAAGTTAAGTTAAAGTTAACAGTTGATGGTAAAGGTAAAGTTAAAGTTTAAGTTAGAGTTAAGTTATGGTTAAAGGTAAAGGTAAGGTTAGAGTTAAAGTTTAAGTTAAAGGTAAAGGTAGGGTTGGAGTTAGAGTTAAAGTTAAAGTTAAAGTTATATGAGAAGGTACTAGTTTAAGTTAAAGTTAGGGTTAAAGGTAAAGGTAAAGTTACTGTTAAAGTTTAAGTTAAAGTGAAATTTAAGGTTAAAGGTAAAGTTGACGTTAAAGTTGAATTTAAAGTTAAGTTAAAGTTAAAGTTAAAGTTAGAGTAAAGTGAAAGGTTAAGGTAAAGTTACGGTTAGAATAAAGTTTAAGTTTAAGTTGAAGTTAAAGTTAAAGTTAAAGTTACGGTTTAAGGTAAGGTTAAAGTTAAAAGTTTAAGTTAAAAGTTAGAGTTAAAGGTAAGTTAAAGTTAAAGTTAAAGTGAAAGTTAAAGGTTAGGGTAAAGTTTAAGTTGAAGTTATAGTTAAAGTTAAAGTTAACAGTTAAGTTAAAGTTATTGTTAATTTAAAGTTAAAGTTAAGGTTAAAGTTATAGTTGAAGGTAAAGGTAGAGTTTAAGTTAATGTTAAAGTTAAACGTTATAGGTATAGGTTATGTTAGAGTTTAAGTTAAAGTTAAGGTAAAGTTAAAGTTAAAGTTAAAGGTAAATTTAAGTTATAGTTAAAGTTAAAGTTAAAGTTAAGTTAAGTTAAAGTTATTGTTAAAGTTAAAGTTGAAAGTTAAAGTTAAAGTTAAAGTTAAAGGTAAAGGTAGAGTTAAGTTAACGTTAAAGTTAGAGTTATAGTTAAAGTTGAAGTTAAAGTTTAAGGTAAAGATAGAGTGAAAGTTAAAGTTAAAGTTTAAGTTAAAGTTAAAGTTAAAGGTAAGTTAAAGTTAAAGTTTAAGTTAAAGATTTTAGTTGAAGTGTAAGGTAAGGTTATAGTTAAAATTGGGGTTAACGTTTAAGTTAAAGTTAAGGTTAAAGTTAAAGTTAAAAGTTAAAGTTTAAGTTGAAAGTAAAAGTTAAGGTTATTGTTGAAGGTAAAGGTAAAGTTTAAGTTTAAGTTTAGGTTAAAGTTTAAGGTGATGGTAAAGTTAAAGTTTAAGTTAAAGTTAAAGTTTAAGTTAAGGTGAAAGTTTTAAGTTAGAGGTAAAGGTAAAGTTAAAGTTAGAGGTAAAGGTAAAGTTAAAGTGAAGTTAAAGTTAAAGTTGAAGGTAAAGTTAAGGTTAAAGTTAAGTGAAAGTTAAGGTAAAGGTAAAGTTAAAGTTAAAGTTAAAGTTAAAGTTAAAGTTAAAGGTAAAGTTAGGGTTATAGTTGAAGTTAAAGTTAGAAGTTAAAGTTAGAGTTATAGTTAAAGTTAAAGGTAAAGGTGACGTTAAAGTGAAAGGTAAAGTTATAGGTAAAGGTAAAGTTAAATGTAAAGTTGAAGTTGTGGTTAAAGTTGAAGGTAAAGTGTAAGTTAAGGTTAGAGGTAAAGGTAAAGTTAAAGTTTGAGTTAAAGTTAAAGTTAAGGTTAAAGGTAAAGGTAAAGTTAAAGTTAAAGTTAAAGGTAAGTTAAAGTTAAAGGTGAAGTTTATGGTTACAGTTAAACATTAAAGTTAAAGTTAAAGGTTAAGGTGAGTTCAAAGTTAAAGTAGAGTTAAAGTTAAAGTTATAGTTAGGGTTATGTTAAAGTTTAAGTTAAAGGTAAAGTTTAAGTTAAAGTTATACGTTTTAGTTAAAAGTTAAAGTTAAAGGTATAGTTTAAGTTAAAGTTAAAGTTAAAGGTAACGGTAAAGTTTAAGTTTAAGTTATAGTTAAAGTTAACGTTTACGGTAAAGGTAAAGTTAAAGTTAAAGTTAAGGTTAGAGTTTAAGGTAAGGGTAAAGTTTGAGTTAAAGTTAAAGTTTAAGTTCAAGGTAAGGGTAAAGTTAAAGTTAGAGTTTAAGTTAAAGTTTTGGTTAGAGTTCAAGTTAAGTTAAAGTTGAAAGTAAAGGTATAGTTAAAGTTAAAGTTGGAGTTAGAGTTAAAGTTAAAGTTTTAGTTAAAGGTAAAGTTAAAGTTATAGGTAAAGTATGAGGTTAAGGTAAAGTTAAAGTTAAAGTTAATGTTTAAGTTATAGGTAAAGGTAAAGTTAAAGTTAAAGTTAAAGTTATAGTTAAAGTTGGGGTAAAGTTAAAGGTAACGGTGAAGTTAAAGTTAAAGTTAAAGTTAAGGTTATAGTTAAAGGTATAGGTGAAGTTAAGGTAAAAGTTTAAGTTAAGGTTTAAGGGAATGGTAATGTTAAAGTTAAGTTAGGGTTAGAGTTAAAGTTAAGGTTTAAGTTAAGGTTAAAGTTAAAGGTGAAGGGAAGGGTAAAGTTATATTTATAGTTAAAGTTTAAGTTTAAGTTAAAGTTAAAGTTTAAGTTAGAGGTGAAGGTAAAGTTGAAGTTTAAGTTTAAGTTAACGGTAAAGTTAAAGTTAAAGTTAAAGTTTAAGTTAAAGTTAAAGTTGAGGTTAAAGTTAAAGGTACATGGTAAAGTTAGAGTTAAAGTTAAAGTTTAATTAAAGTTGAAGTTAAAGTTTGAGGTAAAGTTAAGTTAAAGTTTTAGTTAAAGTTAAAGGTAAAGTTTAAGTTAAAGTTATAGTTAATAGGTGAAGTAAAAGTTAAAGTTAAAGTAAGTTAAAGTTAATGGTTAAGTGAAAGTTATAGTTAAAGTTAAATGTTAAAGTTAGAGGTAGAGTTAAGGTTAAAGTTAAAGTTAAAGTGAAAAGTTAAAGTTATTGTTAAGGGAAAGTTAAAGTTTAAAGTTAAAGTTAAAAATTAAGTTAAAGTTAAAGGTAAAGGTGGAGTTTAAGTTAAAGTTAAAGTTATTGGTAAAGGTAAAGTTAAAAGTAAAGTTAAAGTTAAAGTTATAGGTAAAGTTAAAGTTAAAGTTAAAGGTAAAGTTAAAGTTAAAGTTAAAGTTAAAGGTGAAGTAAAGTTAAAGTTAAAGGTAAGTGAAAGTTACTAGTTAAAGTTCAAAGTTATAGTTATAGGTAAAGTTAGAGTTAAAGTTTAAGTTAAAAGTTTAAGTTAAAGTTATAGTTATCAGTTAAATTTAGAGTTAAAGTTAAAGGTAAGGTGGAGTTAATAGTGATAGTTAAAGTTATAGGTAAAGGTAAAGTTAAAAGTAAAGTTAAAGTTAAGTTAAAGGTAAAGTTAAAGTTGAAGTTAAAGTTAAAGGTAATGGTAAAGGTATAGAAAAAGTTAATGTTAAAGTTAAAGTTTAAGGTATGGGTAAAGTTTAAGTTAAAGTTAAAGGTAAAGTTTAAGTTAAAGTTAAAGGTAAAGTTAAAATTGAAGGTAAAGGTAAGGTTTAAGGTGAAGTTAAAGTTAAAGGTAAAGGTAATGTTAGAGTTATAGTTAAAGTTAAGGTTAAAGTGAGAGTTTAAGGTAAAGGTAAAGTTAAAGTTAAGTTAAGTTAAAGGTAAGGTAAGTTAAAGTTAAAGTTAAGGTCTTGAGTTTGAGGTAAGGTGAAGTTTGAGTTAAAGTTAAGTTAAAGTTAAAGGTAAAGGTAAAGTTAAAGTTAGAGTTTAAGTACA
The DNA here is from genome assembly GCF_031878675.1 of Megascapheus bottae. Lineage (NCBI taxonomy): Eukaryota > Metazoa > Chordata > Mammalia > Rodentia > Geomyidae > Megascapheus > Megascapheus bottae. The sequence goes on along the minus strand of NW_028327297.1, from coordinate 12,141 downwards.
CGTTTTGGTTAGAGTTAAAGTTAAAGTTAAAGTTAAGTAAATATTAAAGTTAAAGTTAAAGTTATGGGTATAGGTTAAGTTAAAGTTAAAGGTAAAGTTTAAGTTAAAGTTAAAGTTAAAAGTAAAGGTATAGTTAAAGTTAATGTTAGAGTTAAAGGTAAAGTTAAAGTTTTAGTTAACGATAAAGTTAAAGGTAAAGTTAAAGGTAAAGGTCAAAGTTAAAGTTAAAGTTTAAGTTAAAGTTCAAGTTGGAGTTAATGGTAAAGTTATGGTTAAAGTTGGGGTTAAAGTTATAGGTAAAGGTAAAGTTAAATTTAAAGTTAAAGTTTACGTTAAAGTTTTGGTTAGTTTTAAAGTTAAAGTTAAAGTAAAGTTAAAGTTAATGTTACGGTTAATAGTTAAAGGTAAAGGTATAGTTAAAGTTAAAGTTAAAGTTAGAGTTAAAGTTCAAAGTTATAGGTAACAGTGATAGTTAAAGTTGGGGTTAATATAAAGGTAAAGGTAAAGTTAAAGTTAAAGTTTAGGTTAAAGTTAAAGTTAAAGTTTAAGTTAAAGTTGAAGTTAAGGTTATAGTTGAAGGTAAAGGTACAGTTAAGGTTTAAGTTTAAGTTAAAGTTTTAGGTAATGGTAAAGTTAAAGTTAAAGTTAAAGTTGAAGTTTAAGTTAAAGTGAAAGTTAGGTTAGAGGTAAAGGTAAAGTTAAAGTTGAAGGTAGAGGTGGAGTTAAAGTTAAAGTTAAAGTTATAGGTAAAGGTAAGTTAAAGTTAGGTTAAAGTTAAAGTTGAAGTTAAAGATAAGGTTAAAGTTAAAGCTGAAAGTTAAAGGTTAAGGTAAAGTTAGAGTTTAAGTTAAAGTTAAAGTTAAAGTTATAGGTAAAGTAAAGTTATATGTATAGGTATAGTTAAAGTTAAAGTTAATGTTATTTTTAAAGGTCAAGGTAAACGTGAAAGTTGAAGTTTAAGTTAAAGTTAAAGTTAAAGTAAAGGTAAAGTTAGGGTTAAAGTTGAAGTTAAAGTTAAGTTAAAGTTAAAGTTAGACGGTTAGTGAAAGTTTAAGTTGAAGTAAAGTTAAAGTTATAGGTATAGGTAAAGTTATTGTTAAAGATAAAGTTAAAGGTGAAGTGAAAGTTAAAGTTAAAGTTAAGGTTAGGTTGAAGTTAAAGTTAAAGTTAAAAGTTATAGTATAAAGGTAAAGTTAAAGTTTAAGTTAAAGTTAAAGTGAAAGTTAAAAGTAAAGTTTAAGTAAAGTTAGTGTTAAAGTTAAAGTTTGAGATAAAGTTAAGGTAAGTTAAAGTTGAAGGTATAGGTAAAGGTAAAGTTAAAGTTAAAGTTTAAGTTTAAGTTAAAGTTAAAGGTAAAGGTATAGTTTAAGTTAGAGTTATAGTTTAAGTTACTTGTAAAGTTAAAGTTGAAAGTTAAAGTTAAAGTTAAAGGTAAGGGTCGAGTTAAAGTTAAAGTTAAAGTTATAGTAATATTAAAGTTAAAGTTAAAGTTATAGGTATAGGTTAAGTTAAAATTATAGGTAAAGTTAAAGTTAAAGTTAAAGTTAAAGTTAAAAGTATAGGTATAGTTAAAGTTAAAGTTAGAGTTAAAGTTAAAGTTAAAGTTTTAGTTAAAGGTAAAGTTAAAGGTAAAGTGAAAGGTAAAGGTAAAATTTAAGTTAAAGTTTAAGTTAAAGTTAAAGTTGAAGTTAAAGGTAAAGTTATAGTAAAGTTGGGGTTAAAGTTATAGGTAAAGGTAAAGTTAAATTTAAAGTTAAAGTTTAAGTTAAAGTTAATGTTGAGGTTATGGTTAAAGGTAAAGGTAAGTTAAAGTTAAAGTTTTAGTTAAAGTTATAGTTAATGTTATAAGTTAAGTTTAAGGTAAAGTTAAGTTATAGTTAATGTTAAAGTTCATAGTTAAAGTTAAAAGTTAAGGTTAAAGTTATAGTTAAAGTTAAGAGTTAAAGTTATTGTTAAAGTTAAAGGTAAAGGTGAAGTTAAAGTGTAAGGTAAGGTTATAGGTAAAGGTAAAGTTAAAAGTAAGTAAAAGTACTGGTTGAAGTTAGAGGTAAAGTTGAGGTGAACGTTTAAGTTGAGGTTAAAGTTAAAGGTAATGGTAAAGTTTAAGTTTAAGTTAAAGTTAAGTTAAGGTTAAGGTTAAAGTTAGGGTTAAAGTTAAAGTTTGAGGTATGGGTAAAGTTTAAGTTAAAGTTAAGTTTAAGTTATAGATGAGGTAATGTTAAAGTTAGCGTTTAAGGTAAAGTTATTGTTACAAGTTAAAGTTAAAGTTAAATTTAAAGTTAAATTTAGGGGTAAAGGTAGAGTTTAAGTTAAAGGTAAAGTTAAAGGTAAAGTTAAAGTTAAAGTTATAGTTAAAGTTAAAGTTAACGGTAAGTTAATGTTTAAGTTAAAAGTTTAAGTTAAGGTAAAGTTTAAGTTAACGTTTAAAGTAACAGGTATAGTCTAAAGTTGAAGTTAGAGTTTAAGTTAAAGTTAAAGTTTTAGTTAAAGGTAAAGTTAAAGTTAAAGGGAAAGGTACAAGCTAAAGTTAAAGTTAAAGTTGAAGGTCAAAGTTATAGTGAAAGTTGGGGTTAAAGTTAAAGGTAAAGGTAAAGTATAGTTAAAGTTAAAGTATAAGTTTAAGTTTAAGTTAGAGGAATAGGTGAAGTTAAATTAAAGTTTAAGTTTAAGGTAAAGGTATTGGTAAAGTTTAAGTTTAAGTAAAAGTTAAGGTTAAAGTAAAGGTAAAGATAAAGTTAAAGTTAATGTCTATAGTTTTAGTTAAAGTTAAAGTTAAAGGTAAAGTTAAAGTTAAAGTTAAGTTAAAGGTAAAGGTAAGGTTGAAGTTAAAGTTAAAGTTAAGGTTAAAGTTTAAGTTTAAGTTAAAGTTATAGTGAAAGTTAAAGATAAATGTAGAGGTTAAGTGAAGTTAAAGTTTAAGTAAAAGTTAAAGTTAAAAGTTAATGTTAGAGTTAAGGTTTAAGGTAAAGGTAATGTTAAAGTTGAAGTTAAGGTTGTAGTTTAAGTTAAAGTTAAAGTTAAAGTTAAAGTTAGAGTTAAAGTTAAAGTTAAGGTTAAAGGTAAAGGGAAAGTTAAAGTTAAATTTGAAGTTAAAGTTAAAGTTAAAGTTAAAGTTAAAGTTATAGGTGGAGTGAAAGTTAAAGTTAAAGTTATAGGTTAAGGTAAAGTTTAAGTAAAGTTAAAGTAAAAGTTAAAGATAAAGTTCAAAGGTAAAGTTAAAGTTAGAGTTAAAGTTAATGTTAAAGTTAAGGTTAAAGTTAAAGTTAAAGTGAAAGTTAAAGGTAAAAGTAAAGTTAAAGTTAAAGTTTAAGTTGGAGTTAAAGTTTAAGTTAAAGTTAAGGTTAAAGTTAACGTTAAAGTTAAAGGGAAAGGTGAAGGTAAAGTGAAAGTTATAGTTTAAGTTATAGTTAAAGTTAAAGTTAAAGTTAAGGTTAACGGTTAAGGTAAAGTTAAAGTTAAAGTTTAAGTTAAAGTTAAAGTTAAGTTTGGTTATAAGTTATAGTTTAAGTTAAAGTTAGAGGTATAGGTGCAGTGAGAGTTAAACGTTAAAGTTATAGGTAAAGGTAAAGTTAAAAGTAAAGTTAAAGTTAAAGTTAAAGGTAAAGTTTAAGTTAAAGTTAAAGTTTAGAGGGAAAGATAAAGTTGAAGTTAAGTTAAATTTAAAGTTTAGGTTAAAGGTAAAGGTACAGTTAATTTTAAGTTAAAGTTTAAGGTTGAGGTGAAGTTAAAGTTAAGGTTAAAATTATAGTTTAAGTACAAGTTAAAGTTAAAGTTTAAGGTCAAAGGTAAAGTTAAAGTTAAAGGTAAAGTTTCAGTTAAGTTAACGTTAAAAGTTAAAGTTAAAGGTAAAGTTAAAGTTGACGTTGAAGTTAAAGTTAAAGGTAAAGGTGAGTTAAAGTTAAAGTTAAAGTTTTAGTTAAAGGTAAAGTTAAAGTTAAAGTTAAAGTTTATGGTAAAGTTTAAGCTTAAAGTTAAAGTTAGGTTAAAGTTAAAGTTAAAGTTAAAGGTAAAGTTAAGGGTAAAGGTAAAGTTAAAAGTTAAAGTTAAGTTAAGGTTGAAGTTAAAGTAAAGGTAAAGGTAAAGTTACTAGTTTAAGTTAATGGTTAAAGTTAAAGTTAAGTTAAAGTTAAGGTTAAGTTTTAAGTTAGAGGTAACAGTAAAGTTAAAGGTAAAGTTAAAGTTAAAGTTGAGGTTTAAGGTAAAGTTAAAGTTTAAGTTATAGTTACAGTTCAAGGTAACGTTACTGTTGAGGTTAATAGTTAAAGTTAAAGGTAAAGTTAAAGTAAAGTTATAGTTCAAGTTAAAAGTAGAGGTATAGTTTAAATTTAAGTTAGAGTTAACGTTAAAGTTAAGGTTTTAGTTAAGGGTAAAGTCTAAAGTTACAAGTTAAAGTTAAAGGTGGAGGTAAAGTTAAAGTTAAAGTTAAAGTTAAAGTTTAAGTTAAAGGTAAAGGTACAGATAAGGTTAAAGTTTTAGTTGAAGTTAAAGTTGAAGTGAAAGGTAAAGTTAAAAGTTTAAGTTGGGGTTAAAGTTATAGGTAGAGGTATAGTGAAACGTTAAAGTTAACTGTTTAAGTAAAATCTAAAGTTAAGTGAAAGTTAAAGGTAAAGCTTTCGGTTAAAGGTAAAGGTAGAGTTTAAAGTTAAAGTTAAAATTTAAAGTTAAGGTAAGGTAAGTTACCAGTAAAGTTAAAGTTAAAGTTTAAGTTAAGGTTGAAGTTAAAGTTTAAGTTGAAGGTAAAGTTATAGTGAAGAGTAAAGTTAAGGTTAAAGGTTAAGGGAAAGTTAATGTTAGATTTCAAGTTAAAGTTTACGGTACGAGTTAAAGTAAAGGTTAAAGTTGAAGGTAAAGGTGGAGTGAAAGTTGAAGTTAGGGTATATGTAAAGGTAATGTTCAACGTAAAGTAAAGTTTAAGTTATAGTTAATGGAAGTTAAAGTTAAGTTAAAGGTAAGTTAAAGTTAATGTTAAAGGTAAAAGTTAAGGTTAAAGTCAAAGTTAAAGTTAAGGTACTAAGTAAAGTTAAAGTTTAAGTTAAAGTAAGAGTTAAAGTTAATGGTAAGGGTAAAGTTTAAGTTGGAGTTTAAGGTAATGTTTTTGGTAAAGTTAAAGTTAAAAGTAAAGTTGAAGTTAAAGTTAGAGGTAACAGGTAGAGTTAAAGTTCAAAGTTACTAGTTAAAGTTAACAGGTAAAATTAAAGTTAGAGTTACAGTTAAAGTTACGGTAACGGTAAAGTTGCAGTTAAAGTATAGTTAAAGTTACAGTTAAAGTAAGGTAAAGTATAAGTATAGACTCTGGGTTAAAGTTAAAGTAAAGGTACAAGTATACGTAAGTATTGTTTAAGTTAAAGGTAAAGTTAAGGTTATAGTTATAGGTAAAGTTAAAGTTAAAGTTAAAGTTAAAGTTATAGTTTAAGTTAGAGGTAAAGGTAAAGTTAAAGTTTAAAGTTAAAGTTAAAGTAAGGTTAAAGTTAAAGGTAAAGGTACAGTTAGGGTTAAAGTTTTAGTTAGAGTTAAAGTTAAAGGTAAAGTTAAAGTTGAAGTTAAAGTTAAGTTAAAGGTAAAGGTAAAGTTAAAGTTAAGGTTAAGGTTAAAGTTTAAGTTATAGATAAAGTTAAGGGGAAAGGTAAGTTAAAGTTAAAGTTACAAGTTGAAGTTATAGTGAAAGTTGAAAGTTTAGGGTTTCGGTACAGTTTAGTTAAAGTTTAAGTTAAAGTTAAGGGTTAAGTAACGTACGCATAAAGTCAACGTAAAGGTAACTGTAGAAGTTAAAGATAAGGTTGAGTTTAGGTTAACGTTAAAGTCCTAACGTAAAGTTAAAGTTGAAGTTAAAGTTTAGGTAAGGTAAAGTTAACAGTTAACAGTCTAAAGTTAAAGTTAACGTAACATTAACGTCTACGTAACTAACGTTACAAGTAAAAGTTAAAGGTAAAGTTAAAGTACCTAACGCTACTAACCCTTACCCTAACCCTAAACCTAACACTAACTACCCTTACCTAACTAACCTAACGCTAACCCTAAACCCTTACACTAACCATAACCCTAACAGGTAACGCTAACGCTAAAGTAACCCTAACCTAACCCTAACCCTAACCCTAACCTAAACCCTTACCCCTTACCTTACCCTAACGTAAACGTAACGCTAAAGCTTACACTTACTCTACCCTCACCTTAACCCTAAACCTAACCCTAACCCTAATCTAACCTTACCTAACCCTAACCCTATTTAACCGTTACAGCTTACCGTTACAAGTAACCCTAAACTTAAACCTACCCCAACCTAACCTTAACATTAACCCTTACCCTGTCCTAACCTAACCTAAACTTAACACTAACACAACCCTAACACCTATCCCTAACCCTTACCCTAATCCTAACCCTTACCTTATTCTAAAGTAACCGTAACCTAAGCTAACCCTTACCCTAACCTAACCCTAAAGTAACCTAACCGTAACGTCTAACCCTAACCCTAACCCTAATCTACCCGTAACCGTAACCTAAACCTAACCTTAACGTTACCTTTACCAAACATAACCAAACCTAACCCTAACCCTTACACTAACCTAACCGTAAACCTAACACTTAACCCAATTCAGATCCCTAAGCTAACCCTTATACATTACCCTTAGCCTAACCCCTACCATAACCCTAACCCTAACCCCATACCTAATCCTAACGCTAACCCTTACAGTAACCTAACCCTAACCCTGACCCTAATCTTAACCCTAACCCTAACCCGAAACCTTACCCCTACCCTAACCCTAACCTAAACCTAACCCTAAACCTAACCTAACCTATCCCTAACCCTAACCCTACCCTAACCCGACCCTAACCTAACCTAAACCTAACCCTAACCCTAACTTACCCTACACTAACCCTAATTTTAACCCTAACCCATTACCCTTACCCTAACCCTAACCCTAACGCTAAAACGAACCCTAAACGTAAACTTAACACTAACCCTTACCCCTTACCCAAACCCTAACCCTACACCTAACCCTAACCCTAAACTAACCCTTACCCTAACCCTAACCCTTACCCTTACACCTAACCCTAACCCTAACCCTAATCCTTACCCTAACACTAACCCTAATTTTAACCCTAACCCTTACCCTTACCCTACACTACCCCTAAACCATAAAAC
>NW_028327296.1:179600-207503 GCF_031878675.1 Megascapheus bottae | reverse complement strand
GGTAGGGTTAGGGTTAGGTTTAGGTTTAGGGTTAGGGTAAGGGTAAGGTTTAGGGTTAGGTTTAGGGTTAGGGTTAGGGTTAGGTTTAGGGTTAGGCTAAGGGTTAGGGTTAGGGTTAGGGTAAGTTTATAGTTACGGTTAGTGTTAGGGTTCGGTTAGGGTTAGGGTTATGATTATGGTAAGGGTAATGTTTAGGGTTAGGGTTAGGGTTAGGTTTGGGGGTAGGGATAGTGTTAGGGTAAGGGTTAGGGTTACTGTTAGACTTAGGGTAAGAGTAAGTGTTAGGGTTAGGGTTAGGGTTAGGGTAAGGCTAAGGGTTAGGGTTAAGGTTAGGTTTAGGGTTAGGGGTTAGGGTTAGGGTTAGGGTTAGGTTTAGGGTTAGGGTAAGGGTAAGGGTTAGGGTTAGGGTTAGGTTTAGGGTTAGGGATAATGTAAGGGTAAAGGTTAGGTTTAGGTTTAGGGTTAGGTTTAGGTTAAGGGTTAGGGTTAGGGTAAGGGTTAGTGTAAGGGTTAGGGTTAGGGTAAGGGTAAGGGTAAGGGTTAGTGTTAGGGTTAGGATTAGCATAAGGGTTAGTTTTATGGGTTAGGGTCAGGGTTAGGGTTAGGGTAAGGGTTAGGGTTAGGTTAAGGGTAAGCGTTAGGGTTAGGGTTATGGTTAGAGTTAGGTTTAGGGTTAGGGTTAGGGTTAGGGTAAGTGTTAGGGTTAAGGTTAGCGAAGGGTTAGGGATAATGTAAGGGTAAGGTTTAGGGTTTGGGTTAGGGTTAGGGGTTAGGTTTTGGGTTAGGGTTAGGGTTAGGTTTACGGTTAGGGTTAGGGTAAGGGTAACGGTGTGGGTGAGGATTAGGATTAGGGTTAGGGTTAGGTTTAGGGTAAGGGTATGGGTTAGGGTTAGATTTAGTGTTAAGGTTAGGGTTAGGCTTAGGGTTAGGGTAAGGATTGGGGTTAGGTTTAGTGTTAGGGCAAGGGTTAGGGTAAGGGTTAGTTTAAGGTTAGTGTTAGTGTTAGGATTAGGGTAAGGGTTAGTTTTAGGGGTTAGGGTTAGGGTTAGAGTTAAGGTAAGGGTTAGTTTAAGGTTAGTGTTAGTGTTTGTATTAGGGTAAGGGTTAGTTTTAGGGGTTAGGGTTACGGTTAGAGTTACGGTAAGGGTTAAGTTTAGGTTAAGGGTAAGTGTTAGGGATAGGGGTATGGTTAGGGTTAGGTTTAGGGTTAGGGCTAGGGTTAGGGTAAGTGTTAGGGTTAAGTTTAGGGTAGGGTTAGGGATAGTGTAAGTGTAAGGTTTAGGCTTAGGGTTAGGGTTAGGGGTTAGGGTTTGGGTTAGGGTTAGGTTTAGGTTTAGGGTTCGGGTTAGGGTAAGGGTAACGTTGAGGGTGAGGGTTAGGGTTAGGGTTAGGTTTAGGGTAAGGTTTAGGGTAAGGGTATGGGTTAGGGTTTGTGTTAAGGTTAGGGTTAGGGTTAGGGTAAGGGTTAGGGTTAGGGTTAGGGTAAGTGTAAGTGTTAGGGTTAGGGTTAGGGTTAGGATTAGGTTAAAGGTAAGGGTTAGGGTTAGGGTTAGGTTTAGTGTTAGGGGTAGGGTTAGGTTTAGGGTAAGGTTAAGTATTAGGGTTAGGGTTAGGGTTAGGGTTAGGTTTAGGATTAGGTTAATGGGAAGGGTTAGGGTTAGGATTAGGTTTAGGGATAGGGTTAGGTGTTAGGTTTAGGGTTAGGTTAAGGGTAAGGTTTAGGGTTAGGGTTAGGGGATAGGGTTAGGGTAAGGGTTAGGGTTATGTTTAGGGTAAGGGTAAGGTTTAGGGTTAGGGTTAGGGTTAGGGTTAGAGTTAGTGTTAGGATAAGTGTTAGGGTTAGGGTTAGGGTTAGGGAAAGGTTTAGGGTTAGGGTTAGGGTAAGTGTTAGGTTTAGGTTTAGGGTTAGGTTTAGAGTAAGGGTAAGGGTTACGGTTAGGGTTATTTTAGGGTTAGGGTAAGGCTTAGGGTTAGGTTTAGTGTTAGGGTTAGGGTTAAGGTTAGGGTTAGGATTATGGGAAGGTAAGGGTTAGGGTTAGGGTTAGGGTAGGGGTTAGGGTTAGATTTAGGGTTAGATTTAGGTTTACTGTAAGGGTAATGTTTAGGGTTAGGGTTTGGGTAAGGGTAAGGGTAAGGGTTAAGTTAGGTTTAGGGTTAGAGTTAGGTTTGGGGTTAGGGTTAGGTTTAGGGTTAGGATTAGGTTTAGGTTTAGGGTTAGGGTTAGAGTTAGGTTTGGGGTTAGACTTAGGGTAAGGGTAAGAGTTAGGGTTAGGTTTAGGGTTGGGGTTAAGGTTAGGATTAGGGTTAGGGTAAGGGTAAGGGTTAGGGTTAGGTTTAGGATAAGGGATAGGGTTCGGGTTAGGGTGTGGGTTAGGGTTAGGGTTAGGTGTTAGGGTTAGGGTTAGGATTAGGGTTAGGGGAAGGGTTAGGGTTAGGGTAATGGTTAGGGTTAGGGTATAGGTTAGAGTTTAGGGTTAGGCTTAGGGTTAGGGATATGATAAGGGTAAGTGTTAGGGTTGTGGTTTGGGTTAGGGTTAGGGTAAGGGTAAGTGTTAGGGTTAGGATTAGGGTTAGGTTTAGGGTTAGGGTTAGGGTAAGGGTAAGGGTTAGGGTTAGGTTTATAGTTGGGGTTAAATTTAGGGTTAGGGTTAGTGTAAGGTAAGGGTTAGTGTTAGGTTTAGTGTAAGGATAAGGGTTAGGGTTAGGTTTAGGTTGAGGATTAGGGTAAGGGTAATGGTGAGGGTGAGGGTTAGGGTTAGGGTTAGGTTTAGGGCTAGGTTTAGGGTAAGGGTATGGGTTAGGGTTAGGGTTAAGGTTAGGGTTAGGGTTATGGTAAGGGTTAGGGTTAGGGTTAGGGTAAGTGTAAGTGTTAGGGTTAGTGTTAGTGTTAGGATTAGGTTAAGGGTAATTGTTAGGGTTAGTGTTAGGTTTACGGTTAGGTTTAGGGTTAGGGTAAGGTAAGTATTAGGGTTAGGGTTAGGGTTAAGTTTAGGTTTAGGGTTCGGGTTAGGGTAAGGGTAAGGGTTAGGGTTAGGTTTATGGTTGGGGTTAAATAGGGTTAGGGTTAGTGTAAGGGTAAGGGTTAGTGTTAGGGTTAGTGTTAGGATCAGGGTTAGGGTTAGGTTTATGGTGAGGATTAGGGTAAGGGTAACGGTGAGGGTGAGGGTTAGGGTTAGGGTTAGGTTTAGGGTTAGGTTTAGGGTAAGGGTATGGGTTAGGGTTAGGGTTAAGGTTAGGGTTATTGTTAGGGTAAGGGTTAGGGTTAGGGTTAGGGTAAGTGTAAGTGTTAGGGTTAAGGTTAGGGTTAGCATTATGTTAAGGGTAAGGGTTAGGGTTAGGGTTAGGTTTACGGTTAAGTTTAGGGTTAGGGTAAGGGTAAGTATTAGGGTTAGTGTCAGGGTTAGGAATAGGTTAAGGGGAAGGGTTGGGGTTAGGATTAGGTTTAGGGTTAGGGTTAGTGTTAGGGTTAGGGGTAGGGTTACGGTTAGGGATAGGGACAGGGTAAGGTTTAGAATTAGTGTTAGGGTTAGGGGTTAGGGTTAGGGGTAGTGGTAGGGTTAGGGTTAGGGTTAGGGATAGGGACAGGGTAAGGGTTAGAATTAGTGTTAGGGTTATGGGTTAGGGTTAGGGGTAGGGGTAGGGGTAGGGTTAGGGTTAGGGTAAGGGTAAATTTTAGGGTTAGGTTTAGGTGTTGGGGTTAGGGTAAAGGTTAGGGTTATGTTTAGGATAAGGGTAAGGTTTAGGGTTAGGTTTAGGGTTATGGTAAGGGTTAGGGTTAGGGTTAGCGTTAGGTTTAGGGTGAGGGTAAGGGTTAGGGTTAGGTTTATGGTAGGGTAAGTGTTAGGTGTTAGGGTTAGGGTAAGGGTTAGGGTTAGGATTAGGGTTAGGGTTAGGGTTAATGTTAGGGTTAGGATTAAGGTAAGGGTAATGTTTAGGGTTAGGGTTAGGGTTAGGTTAAGAGTAAGGGTTAGGGTTAGGGTTAGGGTTATGGTTAGGTTTGGGTGGGTAGGGTTAGGGTTAGGGTTAGGGTTAGGTGTTAGGGTTAGGGTTAGGGTTAGGGTTAGGTGAAGAGTAAGGTTTAGGGTTAGGGTTAGGGGATAGGGTTTGGGTAAGGTTAGGGTTATGTTTAGAGTAAGGGTAAGGTTTAGGGTTAGGGTTAGGGTTACGGTTAGGGTTAGTGTTAGGATAAGGGTTAGGGTTAGGGTTAGGGTTAGGGAAAGGTTTAGGGTTAGGGTTAGTGTTAGGTTTAGGTTTGGGGTTAGGTTTAGAGTAAGGGTAAGGGTTACGGTTAGGGTTAATGTTAGGGTTAGGGTAAGGCTTATGGTAAGGTTTAGTGTTAGGGTTGGGGTTAAGGTTAGGGTTAGGATTATGGTAAGGTAAGGGTTAGGGTTAGGGTGAGGGTATGGGTTAGGGTTATAGTTAGGGTTAGATTTAGGTTTAGTGTAAGGGTAATGTTTAGGGTTAGGGTTAGGGTTAGGGTTAGGGTTAGGGTAAGGGTAAGGGTAAGGGTTAGGGTTAGGGTTAGGGTTAGAGTTAGGTTTGGGGTTAGGGTTAGGTTTAGGGTTAGGATTAGGTTTAGGGTTAGGGTTAGGATTAGGGTTAGGTTGGGGTTAGACTTAGAGTAAGGGTAAGATTTAGGGTTAGGTTTAGGGTTGGGGTTAAGGTTAGGATTAGGGTTAGGGTAAGGGTAAGGGTTAGGGTTAGGGTTAGGATAACGGATTGGGTTCGGGTTAGGGTGTGGGTGAGGGTTAGGGTTAGGTGTTAGGTTTAGGTTAGGGTTAGGGTTAGGGTTAGGGTAAGGATTGGGGTTAGGGTTAGGGTTAGGGTTAGGGTTGGGGTTAGTTTAGCGTTAAGGTCAGGGTTAGGGTTAGGGTAAGGGTAAGTGTTAGGGTTAAGTTTAGAGTTAGGGTAAGGGTTCGGGTTAGGGTTAGGGTTAGGTTTAGGGTTAGGGTTAGTGTAACAGTAAGGGTTAAGTTTAGGGTTAGGGGTTAGGGTTAGGGTAAGGGCAAGGGTTAGGGTTAGGTTTAGGGTTAGGGTAAGGGTAATGTTTAGGGTTATTGTTAGGGTTAGGCTTAGGGTAAGGGTATGGGCTAGGGTTAGGTTTAGGGTTAGGGTTAGGTTTGGGGTTAGGGTTAGGGTAAGGTTTAGGGTTAGTGTTAGTGTTATGGTAAGGGTAAGTGTTACGCTTAGGGTTAGCGTTAGGGTTAGGGTTAGGGTTAGGTTGAGGTTTAGTGTTAGGGTTAGGGTAAGGGTAAGGGTGGGGGTTAGGTTTAGGGTTGGGGTTAAATTTAGGGTTAGGGTTAGTGTAAGGGTAAGGGTTAGGGTTAGGATTAGGGTTAGGGTTAGGGTTAATGTTAGGGTTAGGATTAAGGTAAGGGTAATGTTTAGGGTTAGGGTTAGGGTTAGGGTAAGAGTAAGGGTTAGGGTTATGGTTAGGGTTAGGGTTAGGTTTGGGGGTAGGGTTAGGGTTAGGGTTAGGATTAGGTTAAGGTTAATTGTTAGGGTTAGGGTTAGGTTTACGGTTAGGTTTAGGTTTAGGGTAAGGTAAGTATTAGGGTTAGGGTTAGGGTTAGGTTTAGGTTTAGGGTTCGGGTTAGGGTAAGGGTAAGGGTTAGGGTTAGGTTTATGGTTGGGGTTAAATAGGGTTAGGGTTAGTGTAAGGGTAAGGGTTAGTGTTAGGGTTAGTGTTAGGATCAGGGTTAGGGTTAGGTTTATGGTGAGGATTAGGGTAAGGGTAACGGTGAGGGTGAGGGTTAGGGTTAGGGTTAGGTTTAGGGTTAGGTTTAGGGTAAGGGTATGGGTTAGGGTTAGGGTTAAGGTTAGGGTTATTGTTAGGGTAAGGGTTAGGGTTAGGGTTAGGGTAAGTGTAAGTGTTAGGGTTAAGGTTAGGGTTAGCATTATGTTAAGGGTAAGGGTTAGGGTTAGGGTTAGGTTTACGGTTAAGTTTAGGGTTAGGGTAAGGGTAAGTATTAGGGTTAGTGTCAGGGTTAGGAATAGGTTAAGGGGAAGGGTTGGGGTTAGGATTAGGTTTAGGGTTAGGGTTAGTGTTAGGGTTAGGGGTAGGGTTACGGTTAGGGATAGGGACAGGGTAAGGTTTAGAATTAGTGTTAGGGTTAGGGGTTAGGGTTAGGGGTAGTGGTAGGGTTAGGGTTAGGGTTAGGGATAGGGACAGGGTAAGGGTTAGAATTAGTGTTAGGGTTATGGGTTAGGGTTAGGGGTAGGGGTAGGGGTAGGGTTAGGGTTAGGGTAAGGGTAAATTTTAGGGTTAGGTTTAGGTGTTGGGGTTAGGGTAAAGGTTAGGGTTATGTTTAGGATAAGGGTAAGGTTTAGGGTTAGGTTTAGGGTTATGGTAAGGGTTAGGGTTAGGGTTAGCGTTAGGTTTAGGGTGAGGGTAAGGGTTAGGGTTAGGTTTATGGTAGGGTAAGTGTTAGGTGTTAGGGTTAGGGTTAGGGTTAATGTTAGGGTTAGGATTAAGGTAAGGGTAATGTTTAGGGTTAGGGTTAGGGTTAGGTTAAGAGTAAGGGTTAGGGTTAGGGTTAGGGTTATGGTTAGGTTTGGGGGTAGGGTTAGGGTTAGGGTTAGGGTTAGGTGTTAGGGTTAGGGTTAGGGTTAGGGTTAGGTGAAGAGTAAGGTTTAGGGTTAGGGTTAGGGGATAGGGTTTGGGTAAGGTTAGGGTTATGTTTAGAGTAAGGGTAAGGTTTAGGGTTAGGGTTAGGGTTACGGTTAGGGTTAGTGTTAGGATAAGGGTTAGGGTTAGGGTTAGGGTTAGGGAAAGGTTTAGGGTTAGGGTTAGTGTTAGGTTTAGGTTTGGGGTTAGGTTTAGAGTAAGGGTAAGGGTTACGGTTAGGGTTAATGTTAGGGTTAGGGTAAGGCTTATGGCAAGGTTTAGTGTTAGGGTTGGGGTTAAGGTTAGGGTTAGGATTATGGTAAGGTAAGGGTTAGGGTTAGGGTGAGGGTATGGGTTAGGGTTATAGTTAGGGTTAGATTTAGGTTTAGTGTAAGGGTAATGTTTAGGGTTAGGGTTAGGGTTAGGGTTAGGGTAAGGGTAAGGGTAAGGGTTAGGGTTAGGATAATGGATTGGGTTCGGGTTAGGGTGTGGGTGAGGGTTAGGGTTAGGTGTTAGGTTTAGGTTAGGGTTAGGGTTAGGGTTAGGGTAAGGATTGGGGTTAGGTTTAGGGTTAGGGTTAGGTTTAGGGTTAGAGTTAGGTTTGGGGTTAGGGTTAGGTTTAGGGTTAGGATTAGGTTTAGGGTTAGGGTTAGGATTAGGGTTAGGTTTGGGGTTAGACTTAGAGTAAGGGTAAGATTTAGGGTTAGGTTTAGGGTTGGGGTTAAGGTTAGGATTAGGGTTAGGGTAAGGGTAAGGGTTAGGGTTAGGGTTAGGATAACGGATTGGGTTCGGGTTAGGGTGTGGGTGAGGGTTAGGGTTAGGTGTTAGGTTTAGGTTAGGGTTAGGGTTAGGGTTAGGGTAAGGATTGGGGTTAGGGTTAGGGTTAGGGTTAGGGTTGGGGTTAGGTTTAGCGTTAAGGTCAGGGTTAGGGTTAGGGTAAGGGTAAGTGTTAGGGTTAAGTTTAGAGTTAGGGTAAGGGTTCGGGTTAGGGTTAGGGTTAGGTTTAGGGTTAGGGTTAGTGTAACAGTAAGGGTTAAGTTTAGGGATAGGGGTTAGGGTTAGGGTAAGGGCAAGGGTTAGGGTTAGGTTTAGGGTTAGGGTAAGGGTAATGTTTAGGGTTATTGTTAGGGTTAGGCTTAGGGTAAGGGTATGGGCTAGGGTTAGGTTTAGGGTTAGGGTTAGGTTTGGGGTTAGGGTTAGGGTAAGGTTTAGGGTTAGTGTTAGGGTTATGGTAAGGGTAAGTGTTACGCTTAGGGTTAGCGTTAGGGTTAGGGTTAGGGTTAGGTTGAGGTTTAGTGTTAGGGTTAGGGTAAGGGTAAGGGTGGGGGTTAGGTTTAGGGTTGGGGTTAAATTTAGGGTTAGGGTTAGTGTAAGGGTAAGGGTTAGGGTTAGGATTAGGGTTAGGGTTAGGGTTAATGTTAGGGTTAGGATTAAGGTAAGGGTAATGTTTAGGGTTAGGGTTAGGGTTAGGGTAAGAGTAAGGGTTAGGGTTATGGTTAGGGTTAGGGTTAGGTTTGGGGGTAGGGTTAGGGTTAGGGTTAGGATTAGGTTTAGGGTTAGGGTTAGGATTAGGGTTAGGGTTAGGGTTAATGTTAGGGTTAGGATTAAGGTAAGGGTAATGTTTAGGGTTAGGGTTAGGGTTAGGGTAAGAGTAAGGGTTAGGGTTAGGGTTAGGGTTAGGGTTAGGTTTGGGGGTAGGGTTAGGGTTAGGGTTAGGGTTAGGTATTAGGGTTAGGGTTAGGGTTAGGGTTAGGTTAAGAGTAAGGTTTAGGGTTAGGGTTAGGGGATAGGGTTTGGGTAAGGTTAGGGTTATGTTTAGAGTAAGGGTAAGGTTTAGGGTTAGGGTTAGGGTTACGGTTAGGGTTAGTGTTAGGATAAGGGTTAGGGTTAGGGTTAGGGTTAGGGAAAGGTTTAGGGTTAGGGTTAGTGTTAGGTTAAGTTTGGGGTTAGGTTTAGAGTAAGGGTAAGGGTTACGGTTAGGGTTAATGTTAGGGTTAGGGTAAGCTTAGGGTAAGGTTTAGTGTTAGGGTTAGGGTTAAGGTTAGGGTTAGGATTATGGTAAAGTAAGGGTTAGGATTAGGGTGAGGGTATGGGTTAGGGTTATAGTTAGGGTTAGATTTAGGTTTAGTGTAAGGGTAATGTTTAGGGTTAGGGTTAGGGTTAGGGTTAGGGTAAGGGTAAGGGTAAGGGTTAGGGTTAGGATAAGGGATTGGGTTCGGGTTAGGGTGTGGGTGAGGGTTAGGGTTAGGTGTTAGGTTTAGGTTAGGGTTAGGGTTAGGGTTAGGGTAAGGATTGGGGTTAGGTTTAGGGTTAGGGTTAGGGTTGGGGTTAGGTTTAGCATTAAGGTCAGGGTTAGGGTTAGGGTAAGGGTAAGTGTTAGGGTTAAGTTTAGAATTAGGGTAAGGGTTCGGGTTAGGGTTAGGGTTAGGTTTAGGGTTAGGGTTAGTGTAACAGTAAGGGTTAAGTTTAGGGTTAGGGGTTAGGGTTAGGGTAAGGGCAAGGGTTAGGGTTAGGTTTAGGGTTAGGGTAAGGGTAATGTTTAGGGTTATTGTTAGGGTTAGGCTTAGGGTAAGGGTATGGGCTAGGGTTAGGTTTAGGGTTAGGGTTAGGTTTGGGGTTAGGGTTAGGGTAAGGGTTAGGGTTAGTGTTAGGGTTATGGTAAGGGTAAGTGTTATGCTTAGGGTTAGCGTTAGGGTTAGGGTTAGGGTTAGGTTGAGGTTTAGTGTTAGGGTTAGGGTAAGGGTAAGGGTGGGGGTTAGGTTTAGGGTTGGGGTTAAATTTAGGGTTAGGGTTAGTGTAAGGGTAAGGGTTAGGGTTAGGATTAGGGTTAGGGTTAGGGTTAATGTTAGGGTTAGGATTAAGGTAAGGGTAATGTTTAGGGTTAGGGTTAGGGTTAGGGTAAGAGTAAGGGTTAGGGTTAGGGTTAGGGTTAGGGTTAGGTTTGGGGGTAGGGTTAGGGTTAGGGTTAGGATTAGGTTTAGGGTTAGGGTTAGGATTAGGGTTAGGGTTAGGGTTAATGTTAGGGTTAGGATTAAGGTAAGGGTAATGTTTAGGGTTAGGGTTAGGGTTAGGGTAAGAGTAAGTGTTAGGGTTAGGGTTAGGGTTAGGGTTAGGTTTGGGGGTAGGGTTAGGGTTAGGGTTAGGGTTAGGTGTTAGGGTTAGGGTTAGGGTTAGGGTTAGGTTAAGAGTAAGGTTTAGGGTTAGGGTTAGGGGATAGGGTTTGGGTAAGGTTAGGGTTATGTTTAGAGTAAGGGTAAGGTTTAGGGTTAGGGTTAGGGTTACGGTTAGGGTTAGTGTTAGGATAAGGGTTAGGGTTAGGGTTAGGGTTAGGGTGTGGGTGAGGGTTAGGGTTAGGTGTTAGGTTTAGGTTAGGGTTAGGGTTAGGGTTAGGGTAAGGATTGGGGTTAGGTTTAGGGTTAGGGTTAGGGTTGGGGTTAGGTTTAGCATTAAGGTCAGGGTTAGGGTTAGGGTAAGGGTAAGTGTTAGGGTTAAGTTTAGAATTAGGGTAAGGGTTCGGGTTAGGGTTAGGGTTAGGTTTAGGGTTAGGGTTAGTGTAACAGTAAGGGTTAAGTTTAGGGTTAGGGGTTAGGGTTAGGGTAAGGGCAAGGGTTAGGGTTAGGTTTAGGGTTAGGGTAAGGGTAATGTTTAGGGTTATTGTTAGGGTTAGGCTTAGGGTAAGGGTATGGGCTAGGGTTAGGTTTAGGGTTAGGGTTAGGTTTGGGGTTAGGGTTAGGGTAAGGGTTAGGGTTAGTGTTAGGGTTATGGTAAGGGTAAGTGTTATGCTTAGGGTTAGCGTTAGGGTTAGGGTTAGGGTTAGGTTGAGGTTTAGTGTTAGGGTTAGGGTAAGGGTAAGGGTGGGGGTTAGGTTTAGGGTTGGGGTTAAATTTAGGGTTAGGGTTAGTGTAAGGGTAAGGGTTAGGGTTAGGATTAGGGTTAGGGTTAGGGTTAATGTTAGGGTTAGGATTAAGGTAAGGGTAATGTTTAGGGTTAGGGTTAGGGTTAGGGTAAGAGTAAGGGTTAGGGTTAGGGTTAGGGTTAGGGTTAGGTTTGGGGGTAGGGTTAGGGTTAGGGTTAGGATTAGGTTTAGGGTTAGGGTTAGGATTAGGGTTAGGGTTAGGGTTAATGTTAGGGTTAGGATTAAGGTAAGGGTAATGTTTAGGGTTAGGGTTAGGGTTAGGGTAAGAGTAAGTGTTAGGGTTAGGGTTAGGGTTAGGGTTAGGTTTGGGGGTAGGGTTAGGGTTAGGGTTAGGGTTAGGTGTTAGGGTTAGGGTTAGGGTTAGGGTTAGGTTAAGAGTAAGGTTTAGGGTTAGGGTTAGGGGATAGGGTTTGGGTAAGGTTAGGGTTATGTTTAGAGTAAGGGTAAGGTTTAGGGTTAGGGTTAGGGTTACGGTTAGGGTTAGTGTTAGGATAAGGGTTAGGGTTAGGGTTAGGGTTAGGGAAAGGTTTAGGGTTAGGGTTAGTGTTAGGTTAAGTTTGGGGTTAGGTTTAGAGTAAGGGTAAGGGTTACGGTTAGGGTTAATGTTAGGGTTAGGGTAAGCTTAGGGTAAGGTTTAGTGTTAGGGTTAGGGTTAAGGTTAGGGTTAGGATTATGGTAAGGTAAGGGTTAGGATTAGGGTGAGGGTATGGGTTAGGGTTATAGTTAGGGTTAGATTTAGGTTTAGTGTAAGGGTAAGGTTTAGGGTTAGGGTTAGGGTTAGGGTTAGGGTAAGGGTAAGGGTAAGGGTTAGGGTTAGGTTTAGGGTTAGAGTTAGGTTTGGGGTTAGGGTTAGGTTTAGGGTTAGGATTAGGTTTAGGGTTAGGGTTAGGATTAGGGTTAGGTTTGGGGTTAGACTTAGAGTAAGGGTAAGATTTAGGGTTAGGTTTAGGGTTGGGGTTAAGGTTAGGATTAGGGTTATTGTAAGGGTAAGGGTTAGGGTTAGGGTTAGGGTTAGGATAAGGGATAGGGTTCGGGTTAGGGTGTGTGTGAGGGTTAGGGTTAGGTGTTAGGTTTAGGTTAGGGTTAGTGTTAGGGTTAGGGTAAGGATTGGGGTTAGGGTTAGGGTTAGGGTTGGGGTTAGGTTTAGCGTTAAGGTCAGGGTTAGGGTTAGGGTAAGGGTAAGTGTTAGGGTTAAGTTTAGAGTTAGGGTAAGGGTTCGGGTTAGGGTTAGGGTTAGGTTTAGGGTTAGGGTTAGTGTAACAGTAAGGGTTAAGTTTAGTGTTAGGGGTTAGGGTTAGGGTTAGGGTAAGGGCAAGGGTTAGGGTTAGGTTTAGGGTTAGGGTAAGGGTAATGTTTAGGGTTAGGGTTAGGGTGAGGCTTAGGGTAAGGGTATGGGCTAGGGTTAGGTTTAGGGTTAGGGTTAGGTTTGGGGTTAGGGTTAGGGTAAGGGTTAGGGTTAGTGTTAGGGTTATGGTAAGGGTAAGTGTTACGCTTAGGGTTAGCGTTAGGGTTAGGGTTAGGGTTAGGTTGAGGTTTAGTGTTAGGGTTAGGGTAAGGGTAAGGGTGGGGTTAGGTTTAGGGTTGGGGTTAAATTTAGGGTTAGGGTTAGTGTAAGGGTAAGGGTTAGGGTTAGGATTAGGGTTAGGGTTAGGATAAGGGTTAGGGTTAGGGTTAGGTTTAGGGTGAGGGTTAGGGTTAGGGTTCGGTATTAGGGTAAGGGTTAGGGTTAGGGTAAGGGTTAGGGTTAGGGTTAGGGTTAGGGTAACGTTAGGGTTAGGGTTAGGGTTAGGGTTAGGGTAAGGGTAAGTATTAGGGTTAGGGTTAGTGTTAGGGTTAGGGTTAGGGTTACGGTTAGGGATAGGGACAGGGTAAGGTTTAGAATTAGTGTTAGGGTTAGGGGTTAGGGTTAGGGGTAGTGGTAGGGTAAGGGTTAGCGTTAGGGATAGGGACAGGGTAAGGGTTAGAATTAGTGTTAGGGTTATGGGTTAGGGTTAGGCTTAGGGGTAGGGTTAGGGTTAGGGTTAGGGTAAGGGTAAATTTTAGGGTTAGGGTTAGGTGTTGGGGTTAGGGTAAAGGTTAGGGTTATGTTTAGGATAAGGGTAAGGTTTAGGGTTAGGTTTATGGTTATGGTAAGGGTTAGGGTTAGGGTTAGCGTTAGGTTTAGGGTGAGGGTAAGGATTAGGGTTAGGTTTAGGGTAGGGTAAGGGTTAGGTGTTAGGGTTAGGGTTAGGGTTAATGTTAGGGTTAGGATTAAGGTAAGGGTAATTTTTAGGGTTAGGGTTAGGTTTAGGGTAAGAGTAAGGGTTAGGGTTAGGGTTATGGTTAGGTTTGGGGGTAGGGTTAGGGTTAGTGTTAGGGTTAGGTGTTAGGGTTAGGGTTAGGGTTAGGGTTAGGGTTAGGTGAAGAGTAATGTTTAGGGTTAGGGTTAGGGGATAGGGTTTGGGTAAGTTTAGGGTTATGTTTAGAGTAAGGGTAAGGTTTAGGGTTAGGGTTAGGGTTAAGGTTAGGGTTAGTGTTAGG
Organism: Megascapheus bottae; assembly: GCF_031878675.1. Classification (NCBI taxonomy): domain Eukaryota; kingdom Metazoa; phylum Chordata; class Mammalia; order Rodentia; family Geomyidae; genus Megascapheus; species Megascapheus bottae. Next base: position 194,460 of record NW_028327296.1, on the reverse strand, counting down.
ATAAGGGTTAGGGTTAGGGTTAGGGTTAGGGAAAGGTTTAGGGTTAGGGTTAGTGTTAGGTTTAGGTTTGGGGTTAGGTTTAGAGTAAGGGTAAGGGTTACGGTTAGGGTTAATGTTAGGGTTAGGGTAAGGCTTAGGGTTAGGTTTAGTTTTAGGGTTAGGATTAAGGTTAGGATTAGGATTATGGTAAGGTAAGGGTTAGGGTTAGGGTGAGGGTATGGGTTAGGTTTATAGTTAGGGTTAGATTTAGGTTTAGTGTAAGGGTAATGTTTAGGGTTAGGGTTAGGGTTAGGGTTAGGGTAAGGGTAAGGGTAAGGGTTAGGGTTAGGTTTAGGGTTAGAGTTAGGTTTGGGGTTAGGGTTAGGTTTAGGGTTAGGATTAGGTTTAGGGTTAGGTTTAGGATTAGGGTTAGGTTTGGGGTTAGACTTAGAGTAAGGGTAAGATTTAGGGTTAGGTTTAGGGTTGGGGTTAAGGTTAGGATTAGGGTTAGGGTAAGGGTAAGGGTTAGGGTTAGGGTTAGGATAAGGGATAGGTTTCGGGTTAGGGTGTGGGTGAGGGTTAGGGTTAGATGTTAGGTTTAGGTTAGGGTTAGGGTTAGGGTAAGGATTGGGGTTAGGGTTAGGGTTAGGGTTAGGGTTAGGGTTGGGGTTAGGTTTAGCGTTAAGGTCAGGGTTAGGGTTAGGGTAAGGGTAAGTGTTAGGGTTAAGTTTAGAGTTAGGGTAAGGGTTCGGGTTAGGGTTAGGGTTAGGTTTAGGGTTAGGGTTAGTGTAACAGTAAGGGTTAAGTTTAGGGTTATGGGTTAGGGTTAGGGTAAGGGCAAGGGTTAGGGGTAGGGTTAGCGTTAGGGTTAGGGTTAGGGTTAGGGTAACGGTAATGTTTAGGGTTAGGATTAGGGTTAGGCTTAGGGTAAGGGTATGGGCTAGGGTTAGGTTTAGGGTTAGGGTTAGGTTTGGGGTTATTGTTAGGGTAAGGGTTAGGGTTAGTGTTAGGGTTATGGTAAGGGTAAGTGTTACGCTTAGGGGTAGCGTTAGGGTTAGGGTTAGGTTTAGGTTGAGGTTTAGTGTTAGGGTTAGGGTAAGGGTAAGGGTGGGGGTTAGGTTTAGGGTTGGGGTTAAATTTAGGGATAGGGTTAGTGTAAGGGTAAGGGTTAGGGTTAGGATTAGGGTTAGGTTTAGGATAAGGGTTATGGTTAGGGTTAGGTTTAGGGTGAGGGTTAGGGTTAGGGTTCGGTATTAGGGTAAGGGTTAGGGTTAGGTTAAGGGTTAGGGTTAGGGTTAGGGTTAGGGTAAGTGTAAGTGTTAGGGTTAAGGTTAGGGTTAGCATTATGTTAAGGGTAAGGGTTAGGGTTAGGGTTAGGTTTACGGTTAGGTTTAGGGTTAGGGTAAGGGTAAGTATTAGGGTTAGTGTCAGGGTTAGGAATAGGTTAAGGGGAAGGGTTGGGGTTAGGATTAGGTTTAGGGTTAGGGTTAGGGTTAATGTTAGGGTTAGGTTTGGGTTACGGTTAGGGATAGGGACAGGGTAAGGTTTAGAATTAGTGTTAGGGTTAGGGGTTAGGGTTAGGGGTAGGGGTAGTGTTAGGGTTAGGGTTAGGGATAGGGACAGGGTAAGGGTTAGAATTAGTGTTAGGGTTATGGGTTAGGGTTAGGGTTAGGGGTAGGGTTAGGGTTAGGGTTAGGGAAAGGGTAAATTTTAGGGTTAGGGTTAGGTGATGGGGTTATTGTAAAGGTTAGGGTTATGTTTAGGATAAGGTTAAGGTTTAGGGTTAGGGTTAGGGTTATGGTAAGGGTTAGGGTTAGGGTTAGCGTTAGGTTTAGGGTGAGGGTAAGGGTTAGGGTTAGGTTTAGGGTAGGGTAAGGGTTAGGTGTTAGGATTAGGGTTAGGGTTAATGTTAGGGTTAGGATTAAGGGATTAAGGTAAGGGTAATGTTTAGGGTTAGGGTTAGGGTTAGGGTAAGAGTAAGGGTTAGGGTTAGGGTTAGGGTTAGGGTTAGGTTTGGAGGTAGGGTTAGGGTTAGGGTTAGGGTAAGGTTTAGGTTTAGTGTTAGGGTAGGGTAAGGGTAAGTGTTAGGGTTAGGGTTAGGGTTAGGGTAAGGGTAAGGTTTAGGGTTAAGGTTAGGTTTAGGGTTAGGGGTTAGGGTTAGGGTTAGGGTTAGGTTTAGGGTTAATGTAAGGGTAAGGCTTAGGGTTAGGTTTAGGGTTAGGTTTAGGGTAAGGGTTAGTGTTAGGGTTTGGGTTAGGGGAAGGGTTAGGGTAAGGATTAGTGTTAGGGTTAGGATTAGGGTAAGGGTTAGTTTTAGGGGTTAGGGTTAGAGTTATAGTTAGGGTAACGGTTAGGGTTAGGTTAAGGTTAAGGGTTAGGTTAAGGGTTATCGTTAGGGTTAGGTTAGGGTTAGGGTTAGGGTAAGTGTTAGGGTTAAGGTTAGGGTAGGGTTAGGGATATTGTAAGGGTAAGTTTAGGGTTAAGTTTAGGGTTAGGGGTTGGGGTTTGGGTTAGGGTTAGGATTAGGTTTAGGGTTAGGGTTAAGGTAAGGGTAACAGTGAGGGTGAGGGTTAGAGTTAGGGTTAGGTTTAGGGTTAGGTTAGGGTAAGGGTATAGGTTAGGTTTAGGGTTAGGGTTAAGGTTAGGGTTAGGGTTAGGGTAAGTGTAAGTGTTAGGGTTAGGGTTAGGGTTAGGATTAGGTTAAGGGTAAGGGTTTGGTTAGGGTTAGGTTTAGGGTTAGGTTTAGGGTTAGGGATAGGGTAAGGGTAAGTATTAGGGTTAGGGTTAGGGTTAGGGTTAGGGTTAGGGTAAGGGTAAGGGTTAGGTTTAGGTATATGTAAGGGTAAGTGTTAGCGTTAGGGCTAGGGTTAGGTTTACAGTTAGGTTTAGGGTAAAGGTAAGGGTTAGGTTAGGGTTAGTTTTAGGGATAGGGTTAGGGTAAGGTTTAGGGTTTGGTTAGTGTTAGGTTTAGGGTTAAGTTTAGGGTTAGGGTTAGGGTAAGGGCAAGGTTTAGGGTTAGGGTTTGGGTTAGGGTTAGGGTTAGTGTTAGGGTTAGGTTTAGGTTTAGCGTAAGGGTAAGGTTTATGGTAATGGTTAGGGTTAGGTTTAGGGTAAGCGTTAGGGTTAGGGGTTAGGTTAGGGTTAGGTTAGGGTAAGGTTAGGGGTAGGGTCAGGGTTAGGGTTAGGGTAAGGGTAAGTGTTAGGGTTAGTGTTAGGTTTAGGGTAAGGGTAAGGGTTAGGGTTAGGGTTAGGGTTAGTTTAGGGTTAGGGTTAGGGTAAGGGTAAGTGTTAGGGTTTGGGTTAGGGTTAGGGTTAGGGTTAGCGTAAGGTTAAGGTTTAGGGTTAGGGTTAGGGGTTAGGGTTACAGTTAGGGTTAGGTTTCGGGTTAAGATTAGGGTAAGGGTAAGTGATAGGGTTTGGGATAGGGTTAGGGTCAGGGATTAGTGTTAGGGTTAGGTAAGAGTAAGGGTTAGGGTTAGGGTTAGGGGATAGGATTAGGGTAAGGGTTAGGGTTATGTTTAGGGTAAGGGTAAGGTTTAGGGTTAGGGTTAGGGTTAGGGTTAGGGTTAGTGTTAGGATAATGGTTAGGGTTAGGTTTAGGGTAAGGTTTAGGGTTAGGGTTAGTGTTAGGTTAGGTTTAGGGCTAGGGTTAGGGTAAGGGTAAGGGTAAGTGTTAGGTTTAGGGTTAATGTTAGGGTTAGAATAAGGGTTAGGGTTAGGTTAGTGTTAGGGTAAGGGTTAAGTTTAGGGTTAAGATTATGGTAAGGTAAGGGTTAGGTTAGAGTTAGGGTTAGGGGTTAGGGTTAGAGTTAGGGTTAGATTTAGGTTAGGGTAAGGTAATGTTTAGGGTTAGGGTTAGGGTTAGGGTTATTGTTAGGGTAAGAGTAAGGGGTAAGGGTTAGGTTTAGGTTTAGGGTTAGAGTTAGGTTTGGGGTTAGGGTTAGGTTTAGGATTAGTTTTAGGGGGTTAGGGTTAGGGTTAGGTTAGGGGTTAGGGTTAGGATAAGGGTAGGAGTTAGGGTTAGGTTTAGGGTTGGGGTTAAGGTTAGGGTTAGGGTGAGGGTGAGGGTAATCATTAGGGTTAGGCTTAGGGTTAGGATAAGGGTTACGGTTAGGGTTAGGTTGAGGCGTGAGGGTTAGGGTTAGGGTTAGGTGTTAGGGTTAGGGTTAGGGTTAGGGTTAGGGTAAGGGTTAGGGTTAGGGTTAGGGTAATGGTTAAGGTTAGGGTTAGGGTAAAGGTTAGGGTTAGGGTTAGGGGTTAGGTTCTGGTTAAGTTTAGGGTTAGGAATATGGTAAGGGTAGGGGTTAGGGTTAGGGTTAGGTTAGGGTTAGGGGTAGGGGTTAGGATTAGGATTAAGTTAAGGGTTAGGGTTAGGGTTAGGTTTAGGTTAAGGGTTAGGTTTAGGGTTAGGGTTAGGGTTAATGTTAGGGTTAGGGTTAGGGTTAAGGTTAGGATTTGGGTTATGTAAGGGTAAAGGTTAGGGTGAGGGTTAGGGTTTAGGGTTAGGGTAGGTTAAGGGGTAAGGTTTAGTGTTAGGGTTAGGGTTAGGGGTTAGGATTAGGGTTAGGGTTAAGGTTAGGGTTAAAGTAAGAGTAAGGGTTAGGGTTAGGGTTAGGGTTAGGGTAAGGTTTAGGGGTTAGGTTTAGGGTAAGTGTAAGGTTTAGGGTTAGGGTTAGAGCTAGGGTTAGAGTTAGGGTAAGGGTTAGGGTTATGGTTAAATTTAGGTTAGGGTAAGCCTTAGGGTATTGTTAGGATTAGGTTTTGTGTTTAGGGTTAGGGTTAGGGTTAGGGAAAGGGTTAGGGTTAGGGTTAGGGATAGGGTAAGGGTAAGTATTAGGGTTAGGGTTAGGGTTAGGGTTAGGGTTAGGGTAAGGGTAAGGGTTAGGTTTAGGTATATGGTAAGGGTAAGTGTTAGCGGTTAGGGTTAGGGTTAGGTTTACAGTTAGGTTTAGGGTAAAGGTAAGGGTTAGGTTAGGGTTAGTTTTAGGGATAGGGTTAGGGTAAGGTTTAGGGTTTGGTTAGTGTTAGGTTTAGGGTTAAGTTAGGGTTAGGGTTAGGGTAGGGCAAGGTTTAGGGTTAGGGTTTGGGTAGGGGTTAGGGTTAGTGTTAGGGTTAGGTTTAGGTTTAGCGTAAGGGTAAGGTTTATGGTAATGGTTAGGGTTAGGTTTAGGGTAAGCGTTAGGGTTAGGGGTTAGGGTTAGGGTTAGGGTTAGGGTTAAGGTAGGGGTATGGGTCAGGGTTAGGGTTAGGGTAAGGGTAAGTGTTAGGGTTAGTGTTAGGTTTAGGGTAAGGGTAAGGGTTAGGGTTAGGGTTAGGGTTAGGTTTAGGGTTAGGGTTAGGGTAAGGGTAAGTGTTAGGGTTTGGGTTAGGGTTAGGGTTAGGGTTAGCGTAAGGTAAGGTTTAGGGTTAGGGTTAGGGTTAGGGTTACAGTTAGGGTTAGGTTTCGGTTAAGATTAGGGTAAGGGTAAGTGATAGGGTTTGGGATAGGGTTAGGGTCAGGGATTAGTGTTAGGGTTAGGTTAAGAGTAAGGGTTAGGGTTAGGGTTAGGGGATAGGATTAGGGTAAGGGTTAGGGTTATGTTTAGGGTAAGGGTAAGGTTTAGGGTTAGGGTTAGGGTTAGGGTTAGGGTTAGTGTTAGGATAATGGTTAGGGTTAGGTTTAGGGTAAGGTTTAGGGTTAGGGTTAGTGTTAGGTTTAGGTTTAGGGCTAGGGTTAGGGTAAGGGTAAGGGTAAGTGTTAGGTTTAGGGTTAATGTTAGGGTTAGAATAAGGGTTAGGGTTAGGTTTAGTGTTAGGGTAAGGGTTAAGCTTTAGGGTTAAGATTATGGGTAAGGTAAGGGTTAAGGTTAGAGTTAGGGTTAGGGTTAGGGTTAGAGTTAGGGTTAGATTTAGGTTTAGGGTAAGGGTAATGTTTAGGGTTAGGGTTAGGGTAGGGTTATTGTTAGGGTAAGAGTAAGGGTAAGGGTTAGGGTTTAGGTTTAGGGTTAGAGTTAGGTTTGGGGTTAGGGTTAGGGTTTAGGATTAGTTTTAGGGTTAGGGTTAGGGTTAGGTTAGGGGTTAGGGTTAGGATAAGGGTAGGAGTTAGGGTTAGGTTTAGGGTTGGGTTAAGGTTAGGGTTAGGGTGAGGGTGAGGGTAATCATTAGGGTTAGGCTTAGGGTTAGGATAAGGGTTACGGTTAGGGTTAGGTTGAGCGTGAGGGTTAGGGTTAGGGTTAGGTGTTAGGGTTAGGGTTAGGGTTAGGGTTAGGGTAAGGGTTAGGGTTAGGGTTAGGGTAATGGTTAAGGTTAGGGTTAGGGTAAAGGTTAGGGTTAGGGTTAGGGTTAGGTTCTGGTTAAGTTTAGGGTTAGGAATATGGTAAGGGTAGGGGTTAGGGTTAGGGTTAGGTTTAGGGTTAGGGGTAGGGGTTAGGATTAGGATTAAGTTAAGGGTTAGGGTTAGGTTAGGTTTAGGTTAAGGGTTAGGTTTAGGGTTAGGGTTAGGGTTAATGTTAGGGTTAGGGTTAGGGTTAAGGTTAGGATTTGGGTTAATGTAAGGGTAAAGGTTAGGGTGAGGGTTAGGGTTTAGGGTTAGGGTAGGTTAAGGGTAAGGTTTAGTGTTAGGGTTAGGGTTAGGGGTTAGGATTAGGGTTAGGGTTAAGGTTAGGGTTAAAGTAAGAGTAAGGGTTAGGGTTAGGGTTAGGGTTAGGGTAAGGTTTAGGGTTAGGTTTAGGGTAAGTGTAAGGTTTAGGGTTAGGGGTTAGAGCTAGGGTTAGAGTTAGGGTAAGGGTTAGGGTTATGGTTAAATTTAGGTTAGTGGTAAGCCTTAGGGTATTGTTAGGATTAGGGTTTGTGTTAGGGTTAGGGTTAGGGTTAGGGAAAGGGTTAGGGTTAGGGTTAGTGTAAGGGTTAGGGTTAGGGTTAGGGTTAGGTTTAGGGCCATGGTAAGGGTTAGAGTTAGGGTTAGGGTTAGGGTTTGGGTTGTGGGTTAGGGTTAGTGTTATTGTTAGGGTAGGCTTAGGGTTAGGGTTAGGGTTAGGGTAAGGGTAAGTGTTAGGGGTAGGGTTAGGGTTACGGTTAGGGTTAGGGTAAGGGTAAGAGTTAGGGTTAGGGTTAGGGGTTAAGGGTTAGGTTTAGGGTTAGGGTTAGAGTTAGCGTTAGGGTTGAGGTTAGGTTTAGGTTTAGGGGAAGGGGAAGGGTTAGGGTCAGGTTATGGTTAGGTTAAGGTTTAGCGTTTAGTGGTTATGGTAAGGGTTTAGGGTTAGGAGTAGAGAACGGTTTAAACTTAAGATTAGGGTTAGGTTTTGGGTAAAATTAGGGTTAGGGTTAGGGTATGGGTAAGTGTTTGGGTTAGGGATAGGTTTAGGGTTAGGGTAAGGGTAAGGGTTAGGGTTAGGGTTAGGGTTTGGGTTTGGGTTAGGGTTAAGTTTAGGGTTTGCGTTATGGTTAGGAGTTAGGATTAGGTTAGGTATAGGTTTTGGGTTACTGTTAGGGTAAGGGTAAAGGGTTAGGGTTAGGATTAGGGTTAGGGTTAAGTTTAGGGGTTAGGGTTAGGGAAATGGTAAGTTTTAGGGTTAGGGTTAGTGTTAGGGTTAAGCTAAGGGTAAGGTTTAGGGTTAGAGTTTGGGATAGGGTTAGGGTAAGGGTTAGGGTTATGTTTAGGGTAAGGGTAAGGTTTAGGGTTAGGGTTAAGGTTAGGGTTATGATTAGGGTAAGGGTAAGCGTTAGGGTTAGGGTTAGGGTTAGGGTAAGGTTTAGGGTTAGGGTTAGTGTAAGAGTAAGGGTTAGTGTTAGGGTTAGGGTTAGGATAAGGGTTAGGGTTAGGTTTAGTGTTAGGGTTAGGGTTAAGTTTAGGGTTAGGATTATGGTAAGGGTAAGGGTTAGGGTTAGCTTTAGGGTTAATTGTTAGGGTTAGAGTTAGGGTTAGATTTAGGGTTAGGGTATGGGTAATGTTTAGGTTTAGGGTTAGGTTTAGGGTTAGGGTTAGGGTAAGGGTTAGGGTTAGGGTTAGGTTTAGGTTTGGGGTTAGGGTTAGGGTAAGTGTAAGGGTTAGAGTTAGGGTTAGGACTAGGTTTAGGGTTAGGGTTAGGGTTAGGTTTAGGGTTAGGGTTAGAGTTAGGATAAGGGTAAGAGTTAGGGTTAGGTTTAGGGTTGGGTTAAGGTTAGCATTAGGGTTAGGGTAAGGGTAATCATTAGGGTTAGGGTTAAGGTTAGGACAAAGTTTAGGGTTAAGGTTAGGGTAAGAGTAAGGTTTAGGGTTAGGGTTAGGGTTAGGTAAGGGTTAGGGTTAGTGTTAGGGTAATGTTTATGGTTAGGTCCAGGGTAAAGCTTAGGGTTAGGGTTACGGTAGGGTTAGGGAAAGTGTAATGGTTAGGGTAAGGTTTAGGGTTCAGGTTAGTGTTAGGGTAAGGATGAGAGTTAGGTTTAGGGTTAGGGTAAAGGTTAGAGTTAGGGTTAGGGTTAGGGTTAGCATTAAGTTCAGGGTTAGGGTTAGGGAAAGGAAAAGGGTTAGGGTTAGGTTTAGGGGTTAGGGCTAGGGTTAGTGGTAAGATTAGGGTTAGGGTTAGGGGTTATGGTTAGGGTTAGTGGTAGGGTTAGTTTTAGTGTTAGGTTTAGGGTGAGGGTTAGGTTTTAGGGTTAGGGTTAGGGGTAGGGTTAGTGTTAGGGTTAGGGTTATGGTAAGGCTAAGGGTTAGGGTTAGGGTTAGGATTAGGGTTAGGGTTAAGGTTAGTGTTAGGGTTAGGGTTACGGTTAGGGTTAGGGAAAGGGTAAGGTTTAGGGTTAGTGTTAGGGTTAGGGGTTAGAGCTGGGTTAGGGGAAGGATGAGTGGTAGGGTTAGGGTTAGGGTTAGGGTAAGGGTAAGGTTTAGGGTAAGGGTCAGGTTTAAGGTTAGGGTAGGGTTAGGGTTAGGCTTAGGGAAAGGGTAAGGGTTAGGGTTAGGGTTAAGGGTAGGGGTTAGGGTTAGTGTTAGGGTTAGGGATAAGTTAAGGGTAAGGTTTAGTGTTAGGGTTTGGGATAGGTTTAGGTAAGGGTTAGGGTTATGTTTAGGGTAACGGTAAGGTTTATGGTTAGGGTTAGGGTTAGGGTTAGGGTAAGGGTTATGGTTAGGTTTAGGGTTAGGTTTAGTATAAGGTTTAGGGTTAGGGTTAGGGTTAGGGTGAGGGTTAGGGTTAGGATTGGGTGTTAGGGTTAGTGTTAGGTTTAGGGTAAGGGATAAGGTTAGGGTTAGGGTAACGTTAGGGTTAGGGTTACGTTTAGGTTAAAGGTTAGGTTTAGGGTTACGTTTAGGGTTAGGGAAACGGTTAGGGGTATTGTAAGTGTTAGGGTTAGGGTTAGTGTTAGGGTAAGGATTAGGGTTAGGGTTAGGGTTAGGGTAAGGATTAGGGTAGGTTTAGGGTTAGGGTTAGGGTTAGGGTAAGGGTAAGGCTTAGTGTTAGGATTATGGTTAAGTTTAGGGTTAGGGCTAGGGTTAGGTTTAGGGAAAGGGTAAGGGTTAGGGTTAGGGTTAGGGTTAGGGGTTATGGTTATGGTTAGGGTTAGGGGTAGGTTTAGTGTTAGGGGTAGGGTTAGGGTAAGCGTAAGGGTTAGGGTTAGGGTTAGGGTTAAGTTAGGGTTATGGTTAGGGTTAGGGTTACGGTTACGGTTAGGGTTAGGGAAAGGGTATGGTTTAGAGTTAGTGTTAGGTTTAGGGGTAAGGGTTAGGGTTAGGTGTAGGGTTAGTTGTAGGGTTAGGGTTAGGGTTAGGGTTAGGGTAAGGGTAAGGTTTGGGTTAGGGTTAATGTTAGGGTTAGGGTAAGGGTAAGGGTAAGGGTTAGGGTTAGGTAAGGGTTAGGGTTAGTGTTAATGTTAGGTTTAGGGTAAGGGTAAGGGTTAGGGTTAGGTTTAGGGATAGGGTAAGGGTTAGGATTAGGGTTAGTGTTAGGTTCAGGTTTAGGGTTAGGGTAAGGGTAAGAGTTAGGGTTAGGGCGAGGGTTAGGGTTAGGGTTAGTGTTAGGGTTCCGGTTAAGTTTAGGGTTAGGATTATGGTAACGGTAATGTTTAGGGTTAGGGTTAGGGTTAGGGTTAGGGTAAGGGTAAGGGTTAGGGTTAGGTTTAGGGTTGTAGTTAAGTTTAGGGTTAGGGTTAGGGTAAGGGTAAGGGTTAGTGTTAGGGTTAGGATAAGGGTTAGGGTTAGGGTTAGGTTTAGGGTGAGGGTTAGGGTTAGGTGTTAGGATTAGGGTTAGGGTTAGAGTTAGGGTAAGGGTTAGGGTAACGTTAGGGTTAGGGTTAGGATTACGGTTAGGGTTAGTGTTAGGGTTCCGGTTAAGTTTAGGGTTAGGATTATGGTAAGGGTAATGTTTAGGGTTAGGTTAGGGTTAGGGTAAGGGTAAGGGTTAGGGTTAGGTTTAGGGTTGGGGATAAGTTTAGGGTTAGGGTTAGGGTGAGGGTAAGGGTTAGGGTTAGGGTTAGGATAAGGGTTAGGGTTAGGGTTAGGTTTAGGGTGAGGGTTAGGGTTAGGTGTTATGACTAGGGTTAGGGTTAGAGTTAGGGTAAGGGTTAGGGTTAGGGTTAGGGTAACGTGTAGGTTAGGGTTATGGTTAGGGTTAGGTTTACGGAAAGGGTAAGGTTTAGGGTGAGATTTAGGGTTAGGTTTAGGGTTAGGGTAAGGGTTAGGGTTAGGTTTAGGGTTAGGGTTAGGGTAAGGGTAAGGGTTAAGGTTAAGTTAAGATTGGGGTTAAGTTTAGCGTTAGGGTTAGGTTAAGGGTAAGGTTTAGGTTTAGGGGTAGTTTTAGGATAAGGTTTAGAGTTAGGGTGCGGGTTAGGTTTAGGGTTAGGTGTTAGGTTTAGGGTTAGGTTTAGGGTTAAGGAAAGGTAAGGGTTAGGGTAAGGGTTAGGCTTAGGGTTAGTGTTAGGGTAAGGATTAGGGTTAGGGTTAGGGTTAGGGTTAGGGTAAGGGTTAGGGTTAGGGGTGAGGGTTAGGGTTAGGGTTAGGGGTTAGGTTAGGGTAAGGGTAAGGGTTAGGGTAAGGGTAAGGGTTAGGGTTAGGATTAGGGTTAAGGTTAGGGTTAGGCTAGGGTTAGGGTTAGGGAAAGGGTAAGGGTTAGGGTTAGGGTTAGGGTTAGGGGTTAGGGTTAGGGTTAGGGGTAGGGATAGTGTTAGGGTTAGGGTTAGGGTAAGGGTAAGGGTAAGGGTTATGGTTAGGGTTAGGGTTAAGGTTAGGGTTAGGGTTAGGGTTAGGGTTAGGGTTAGGATAGGGTAAGGGTTAGGGTAAGCGTTACGGTTAGGTTTAGGGTTAGGGTAAGGGTTAGGGTTAGGTTTAGGGTTAGGGTTAGGGTAAGGGTAAAGGTTAGGGTTAAGTTAAGTTTGGGGTTAAGTTTAGGGTTAGGGTTAGGTTAAGGGTAAGGGTTAGGTTTAGGGGTAGTTTTAGGATAGGGTTAGGGTTAGGTTTAGGGTTAGGGTGCTTGTTAGGTTTAGGTGTTAGGGTTAGGGTTAGGTTTAGGGTTAAGAAAGGTAAGGGTTAGTGTAAGGGTTAGGGTTACTGTTAGTGTTAGGGTAAGGATTAGGGTTAGGGTTAGGGTTAGTGTAAGGGTTAGGGTTACTGTTAGTGTTAGGGGTTAGGTTAGGGTTAGGGTTAGGGTTAGGGTAAGGGTTAGGGTTAGGTTTAGGGTTAGGGTTAGGGTTAGGAAAGGGTAAGGGTTAGGGTACGCGTTGGGTTAGGTTTAGGGTTAGGGTAAGGGTTAGGGTTAGGTTTAGGGTTAGGGTTAGGGTTAGGTTTAGGGTTAGGGGTAGGGTTAGAGTTAGGTTTAGGGTTAGGGTTAATGTAAGGGTAAGGGTGAGGGTTAGGTTTAGGGTTAGGTTTAGAGTAAGGTTTAAGATTAGGGTTAAGGTTAAGGTTAGGGAAACGGTAACGGTTAGGGTTAGGGTTAGGGTAAGGGTTAGGGTTAGGTAGGTTAGGGTTAGGGTTAGGTAAGGTTAGCGTTAGGTTTAGGGTAAGGGTAAGGTTTAGGGTTAGGGTTAGGGTTAGGGTAAGGGTTATGGTTAGGGTTAGGTTAGGGTGAGCGTTAGGGTTAGGTTAAGGTTAGTGTTTAATGTTAGGGTTAGGATTAGGGTAAGTTTTAGGGATAGGGTTAGTGTAAGGGTTAGGGTTAGGGTTAGGGTAAGTGTGAGGGTTAGGTTTGGGTTAGGGTTAGGGTTAGGGTAATGGTTAGGGTTAGGGTTAGGTTTAGTTATAGGGATATGGCAAGGTTTAGGGTTAGGTTTAGGGTTATGTTTAGGGTTAAGATTAGGGTTGGGGTTAGGGTAAGTGCAAGGGTTAGGGTAAGGGTCAGGGTTAGGGTTTAGGGTTAGGGTTGGAGTTAGGTTTAGGGTTAGGGTAAGGGTGAGTTTTAGGGTTAGGTTAGGGTTAGGTTTAGGGAGAGGGTTAGGGTAAGGTTTAGGGTTAGGTTAAGTTTAAGGGTTAGGCTTAGGGTTAGGGTAAGGGTAAGGGTTAGGTTTAGGTTAGGGTTAGGGGTTAGGGTTAGGGTAGGGTAAGGTTAGGGTTAGGGTCAGGGTCAGGGTTAGGGTAAGGGTAAGTGTTAGGGTTAGTGTTAGGGTTAGGGTAAGGGTAAGGGTTAGGGTTAGGGTTAGGGTTATGGGTAGGGTTAGCGTTAGAGTAAGTGTAAGTGTTAGGGTTAGGGTTAGGGTTAGGGTTAGGTTAAGGGTAAGGGTTAGGATTAGGGTTAGGGTTAGGGTTAGGTTTAGGGTTAGAGTTTGGGTTAGGGTTAGGGTTAGGGTAAGTGTTACGGTTAGGGTTAGGGTTAGGGTTAGCATTAAGTTTAGGGTTAGAGTTAGGGTAAGGGTAAGGGTTAGGGTTAAGGTTATGATTAAGATTAGGATAAGCGTAAGGGTTACGGTTAGGGTTAGGGTTAGGGTGAGGGTAAGGGTTAGGGTTAGTGTTAGGGTTAGGTTTAGAGTTAGGTTTAGAGTAAGGGTAAGGGTTAGGATTAGGGTAAGGGTAAGGGTTAGGGTTAGGGTTAGGGTTAAGGTAAGAGTAAGGGTTAAGGTTAGGGTAAGGGTTAGCGTTAGGTTTAGGGTAAGGGTAAGGTTTAGGGTTAGGGTTAGGGTTAGAGTTAAGGTAAGGGTAATGGTTATGGTTAGGTTTAGGTTAGGTTGAGCGTTAGGGTTAGGGTTAGGGCTAGTGCTTAAGGTGAGGTTTAGGATTAGGGTAAGGGTTAGGGTTAGGGTTAAGTTTAGTTATAGGGATATGGCAAGGGTGTAGGGTTAGTGTTAGGGTTATGTTTAGGGTTAAGGTTAGGGTTAGGGTTAGGCTAAGAGTAAGGGTTAGAGTTAGGGTTAGGATTAGGGTTAGGGTTAGGGGGTTAGGGTTAGGGTAAGGGTAAGATTTAGGGTTAGGGTTAGGTTTAGGGTTTGGGTAAGGGGAAGTGTTAGGGTTTGGGTTACGGTTAGGGTTAGGTTAAGGGTAAGGGTTAGGGTTAGGGTTAGGTTTAGGGTTAGGGTTAGGGTAAGGGTAAGTGTTAGGGTTTGGGTTAGGGTTAGGGTTAGGGTAAGGGTTAGAGTTAGGGTAGGGTAAGGGTAAGTGTCAGCCCTTAGGGTTAGGGTTAGTGTTAGGGATAGGGTAAGGGTTAGAGTTAGGGTTAGGGTAAGGGTAAGGTTTAGGGTTAGGGTTAGGGTAAGGGTAAGGTTTAGGGTTAAGTTAAGATTGGGGTTAAGTTTAGCGTTAGGGTTAGGTTAAGGGTAAGGTTTAGGTTTAGGGGTAGTTTTAGGATAAGGGTTAGGGTTAGGTTTAGGGTTAGGGTGCGGGTTAGGTTTAGGGTTAGGTGTTAGGGTTAGGGTTAGGTTTAGGGTTAAGGAAAGGTAAGGGTTAGGGTAAGGGTTAGGCTTAGGGTTAGTGTTAGGGTAAGGATTAGGGTTAGGGTTAGTGTTAGGGTTAGGGTAAGGGTTAGGGTTAGGTTTAGGGGTAGGGTTAGCATTAAGTTTAGGGTTAGGGTTAGGGTAAGGGTAAGGGTTAGGGTAAGGGTAAGGGTTAGGGTTAGGATTATGGTTAAGGTTAGGGTTAGGCTAGGGTTAGGGTTAGGGAAAGCGTAAGGGTTAGGGTTAGGGTTAGGGTTAGGGGTTAGGGTTAGGGTTAGGGGTAGGGATAGTGTTAGGGTTAGGGTTAGGGTAAGGGTAAGGGTAAGGGTATGGTTAGGGTTAGGGTTAAGGTTAGGGTTAGGTTTAGGGTTAGGGTTAGGGTTAGGAAAGGGTAAGGGTTAGGGTAAGCGTTACGGTTAGGTTTAGGGTTAGGGTAAGGGTTAGGGTTAGGTTTAGGGTTAGGGTTAGTGTAAGGGTAAGGGTTAGGGTTAAGTTAAGTTTGGGGTTAAGTTTAGAGTTAGGGTTAGGTTAAGGGTAAGGGTTAGGTTTAGGGGTAGTTTTAGGATAAGGGTTAGGGTTAGGTTTAGGGTTAGGGTGCTTGTTAGGTTTAGGGTTAGGTGTTAGGGTTAGGGTTAGGTTTAGGGTTAAGGAAAGGTAAGGGTTAGTGTAAGGGTTAGGGTTACTGTTAGTGTTAGCGTAAGGATTAGGGTTAGGGTTAGGGTTAGGGTAAGGGTTAGGGTTAGGTTTAGGGTTAGGGTTAGCATTAAGTTTAGGGTTAGGGTTAGGGTAAGGGGTAAGGGTTAGGGTAAGGGTAAGGGTTAGGGTTAGGGTTAGGGTAAGGTTTAGGGTTAGGGTTAGTGTAAGGGTAAGGGTTAGTGTTAGGGTTAGGGTTAGGATAAGGGTTAGGGTTAGGTTTAGTGTTAGGGTTAGGGTTAAGTTTAGGGTTAGGATTATGGTAAGGGTAAGGGTTAGGTTTAGCTTTAGGGTTAATTGTTAGGGTTAGAGTTAGGGTTAGATTTAGGGTTAGGGTATGGGTAATGTTTAGGTTTAGGGTTAGGTTTAGGGTTAGGGTTAG
>NW_028327296.1:144600-177100 GCF_031878675.1 Megascapheus bottae | reverse complement strand
GGTTTAGGGTTAGGTTAAGTTTAAGGGTTAGGCTTAGGGTTAGGGTAAGGGTAAGGGTTAGGTTTAGGGTTAGGGTTAGGGGTTAGGGTTAGGGTAGGGTAAGGTTAGGGTTAGGGTCAGGGTCAGGGTTAGGGTAAGGGTAAGTGTTAGGGTTAGTGTTAGGGTTAGGGTAAGGGTAAGGGTTAGGGTTAGGGTTAGGGTTATGGGTAGGGTTAGCGTTAGAGTAAGTGTAAGTGTTAGGGTTAGGGTTAGGGTTAGGGTTAGGTTAAGGGTAAGGGTTAGGGTTAGGG
The DNA here is from genome assembly GCF_031878675.1 of Megascapheus bottae. Taxonomy (NCBI): domain Eukaryota; kingdom Metazoa; phylum Chordata; class Mammalia; order Rodentia; family Geomyidae; genus Megascapheus; species Megascapheus bottae. The sequence goes on along the minus strand of NW_028327296.1, from coordinate 176,810 downwards.
TTAGGGTTAGGGTTAGGTTTAGGGTTAGAGTTTGGGTTAGGGTTAGGGTTAGGGTTAGGGTAAGTGTTACGGTTAGGGTTAGGGTTAGGGTTAGCATTAAGTTTAGGGTTAGAGTTAGGGTAAGGGTAAGGGTTAGGGTTAAGGTTAGGATTAAGATTAGGATAAGCGTAAGGGTTACGGTTAGGGTTAGGGTTAGGGTGAGGGTAAGGGTTAGGGTTAGTGTTAGGGTTAGGTTTAGAGTTAGGTTTAGAGTAAGGGTAAGGGTTAGGATTAGGGTAAGGGTAAGGGTTAGGGTTAGGGTTAGGGTTAAGGTAAGAGTAAGGGTTAAGGTTAGGGTAAGGGTTAGCGTTAGGTTTAGGGTAAGGGTAAGGTTTAGGGTTAGGGTTAGGGTTAGAGTTAAGGTAAGGGTAATGGTTATGGTTAGGGTTAGGTTAGGTTGAGCGTTAGGGTTAGGGTTAGGGCTAGTGCTTAAGGTGAGGTTTAGGATTAGGGTAAGGGTTAGGGTTAGTGTTAGGGTTAGGTTTAGAGTTAGGTTTAGAGTAAGGGTAAGGGTTAGGATTAGGGTAAGGGTTGGGGTTAGGGTAAGGGTTAGGGTTAGGGTTAGGGTTCGGGTTTTGGTTAGGATTAGGATTATGGTAGGGTTAGGTTAGGGTTAGGGTTAGGATTAGGGTTAAGGTAAGAGTAAGGGTTAGAGTTAGGGTTAGTGTTAGGGGTCAGGTTTAGGTATAGGGTTAAGGTTAGGGTTAGGGTTAGGGTTAGGGTAAGGTTAAGGGTTAGGGTTAGGGTTTGGGTTAGCGTTAAGGTTAGGGTTAGGTTTAGGGTTAGGATTAGGGTTAGGGTTAGGGAAAGGGTAATGGTTAGGGCAAGCCTTAGGGTTAGGGTTAGTGTTAGGGTAAGGATTAGGGTTAGGGTTAGGGTTAGGAAAAGGGTTAGGGTTAGGGGTAGGTTACTGGTAGGGTTAGGGTTAGGGTAAGGGTAAGGTTTAGGGTTAGGGTTAATGTTAGGGTTAGGGTAAGGGTAAGGGTAAGAGTTAGGGTTAGGTAAGGGTTAGGGTTAGGGTTAGGGTTAGGTTTAGGTTTAGTGTAAGGGTAAGTGTAAGGGTTAGGGTTGGGGTTAGGGTTAGGGTTCAGGTTAGGGCTAGTGTTAGGGTCCCGATTAATGTTAGGGTTAGGATTATGGTAAGGGTAATGTTTAGGGTTAGGGTTAGGGTTAGGGTTATGGTTAGGGTAAGGGTAAGGTTTGGGTTAGGGTTAGGGTTAGTGTTAGGGTTTCGGTTAAGGTTAGGGTTAGGATTATAATAAGGGTAATGTTTAGGGTTGGTGGTAGGGTTTGGGTTAGGGTTAGGGTAAGGGTAAGGGTAAGGGTTACGGTTAGGTAAGTGTTAGGGTTACGGTTTGCATTTGGTTTGGGTAAGGGTAAGGGTTATGGTTAAGTTTAGGGTTAGGGTTAGTGTTAGGGTTAGGGTAAGGGTTAGGATTAGGGTTAGTGTTAGGGTTCGGGTTAAGGTTAGGGTTAGGGTTAGGGTTAGGGTTAGCGTTATGGTAAGGGTAAGGGTTAGGGTTAGGGTTAGTAGGGTTCGGGTTAAGTTTAGGGTTAGGGTTAGGGTAAGGGTAAGGGTTAGGATTAGGGTTAGGGTTTGGATAAGGGTTAGGGTTAGGGTTAGGGTTTGGGTGAGGTTTAGGTTTAGGGTTAGGTTTTAGGATTAGGGTTAGGGTTAGGATTAGGGTAAGGGTTAAGGTTAGGGTTAGGGTAACTTTAGGGTTAGGGTTAGGGTTAGGTTAAAGTTTAGGGTTAGGGTTAGGATTAGGGTTAGGGAAAGGGTAAGGGTTAGGGTAAGGGTTAGTGTTAATGTAAGGATTAGGGTTAGGGTTAGGGTTCCGGTAAGGGTTAGGGTTAGGATTAGGGTTAGGGTTAGCATTAAGTTTCGGGTTAGGGTTAGGGTAAGGGTAAGTTTTAGGGTAAGGGTAAGGGTTAGGGGTAGGATTATGGTTAAGGTTAGGGTTAGGGCTAGGGTTAGGGTTAGGGTAAGGGTAAGGGTAAGGGTTATGGTTAGGGTTAAGGTAAGGGTTAGGGTTAGGTTTAGGGTTAGGGTTAGGGTAAGGGTAAGGGTAAGGGTTAAATTAAGTTTGGGGTTACGTTTAGGGTTAGGGTTAGGTTAAGGGTAAGGGTTGGGTTTAGGGGTAGTTTTAGGATAAGGGTTAGGGTTAGGTTTATGGTTAGGGTGCGGGTTAGGTTTAGGGTTAGGTGTTAGGGTTAGGGATAGGTTTAGGGTTAAGGAAAGTTAAGGGTTAGGGTAAGGGTTAGGGTTAGGGTTAGTGTTAGGGTAAAGATTAGGGTTAGGGTTAGGGTTAGGGTAAGGGTTAGGGTTAGGTTTAGGGTTAGGGTTAGCATTAAGTTTAGGGTTAGGGTTAGGGTAAGGGTAAGGGTCAGCGTAAGGGTAAGGGTTAGGGTTAGGGTTAGGGTTAGAGTAAGGGTAATGTTTAGGGTTAGGGTTAAGGTTAGGGTTTGGGTTAGGGTAAGGGTAAGGGTTAGTGTTAGTGTTAGGGTTGGGGTTAAGGTTACAGTTAGGGTTAGGTTAAGGGTAAGGATTAGGGTTAGGTTTAGGGTTAGGATAAGGATTAGGGTTAGGGTTAGGGTTAGGGTGAGGGTTAGGGTTAGGATTAGGTGTTAGGGTTAGGGTTAGGGTAAGGGTAAGGGTTAGGGTTAGGTTTATGGTTATGTTTCGGGTAAGGTTTAGGGTTAGGGTTAGGGTTAGGGTAAGGTTAAGGTTAGGGTCAGAGTTACGGTTAGGGTTAGGATAAGGGTTAGGGTTAGGGTTAGGGTGAGGGTAAGTGTTAGCGTAAGTGTTAGGGTTAGGGTTAGGGTAAGGGTTAGGGTTAGGGCTAGGGTAAGATTAAGAGTAAGTGTTAGGATTAGGTTTGGGGTTAAGGTTAGTGTTAGGGTTGGGGTTAGGGTTAGGTTAAGGGTAAGTGTAAGGTTTAGGGTTAGGGTTAGGTTTAGTGTTCGGGTTTGGGTAAGGGTTAGCGTTAGGTTTAGGGTAAGGGTAAGGTTTAGGGTTAGGGTTAGGGTTAGGGTTAGGGTTGGGTAAGGGTAAGGGTTATGGTTAGTGTTAGGTTAGGGTGAGCGTTACGATTAGAGTTAGGGTTAGTGTTTAAGGTTATGGTTAGGATTAGGGTAAAGGTTAGGGTTAGGGTTAGTGAAAGGGTTAGGTTAAGGGTTAGGATAAGAGTAAGGGTTAGGGTTGGGATAGGGTTAGGGTTAGGGTAATGGTTAGTGTTAGGGTTAGCGTTAGGGTTAGGTTTAGGGATAGGGTTAGGGTAAGGTTTAGGGTTAGGATTAGGGTTAGGTTAAGGGTAAGGGTTAGGCTTAGGATTAGAGTAAGGGTAAGGGTTATGGTTAGGGTTAGGTTTAGGGGTTAGGTTTAGGGTTAGGGTAAGTTTAGGGTTAGGGTTAGGGTTAGGGTTAGGGTTAGGATTAGGGGTCAGGATTAGGGTTAGGGGTAGGGTTAGGGTTAGGGGTAGGGTTATGGTTAGGGTTTGGATAAGGGTTAGGTTTAGGTTTAGAGTTATGGTAAGGGTAAGGGTTAGGGTTAGGGTTAGGGTTAGGGTTAGAGTTAGGGTTAGGGTTAGGGATAGGGTAAGTTTAAGTGTTAGGGTTAGGGTTAGGGTATGGGTAAGAGTTAGGGTTAGGGTTAGGGTAAAGGTAACGGTTAGCGTTAGGGTTAGGGTTAGGTTTAGGCTTAGGGTTAGGGTAAAGGTAAGGGTTAGGTTAGGGTTAGGTTTAGGGATAGGGTTAGGGTAAGGGTTAGGGTTAGGTTTAGTGTTAGGTTTAGGGTTAAGTTTAGGGTTAGGGTTAGGTTAAGGGCAAGGTTTAGGGTTAGGGTTAGGGGTTAAGGTTTGGCTTACGTTTAGGGTTAGGTTTAGGGTAGAGGTTAAGGTTAAGGTTAGGATTAGTGTTAGGGTAAGAGTTAGATTTAGGGTTAGGGTTAGGGTAAGGGTAAGGGTTATGATTAGGGTTGGGTTAAGATTACTGTTACGGTTGGGGTTAGGATTAGGGTTAGGGTAAGGGTAAGGGTAAGGTTTAGGGTTAGGGTTAGGTTTAGGGGTTAGGTTTAGGGAAAGTATAACGTTTAGGGTTAGGGTTAGGTTTATGGTAAGGATTAGAATTAGGGTTAGGGTTATTTTAAGGGTTATGGTTTGGGTTAGCATTAAGTTTAGGGTTAGGATTAGGGTAAGTTTAAGGGTTAGGGTTAGGGTTAGCTTTAGGGTAAGCGTAAGGGTTACGGTTAGGGTTAGGGTAAGAGTTATGTTTAGGGTTAGGGTTGGGTTTAGTGTCAGGGTTAGAGTAAGGGTAAGGGTTAGGGTTAGGGTAAGGGTTAGGTTTAGGTTTAGGTTTAGGTTTAGGTTTAGGGTTAGCGTAAGGGTAAGGGTTAGGGTTAGGGTGAGGGTAAGGGTTAGGGTCAATGTTAGTGTTAGGGTTAGGGTTAATTTTAGGATTAGGTTTAGGGTAAGGGTAAGCGTTAGAGTTAGGGCTAGGGTTAGGGGTTAGGTTTAGGGTTAGGGTAAGGGTAAGGTTTAGGTTTAGGGTTAGGGTTAGGGGTTAGGATTAGGGTTAGGGTTAGGGTTAGGGTTAAGGTAAGAGTAAGGGTTAGGGTTAGGGTTAGGATTAGGGGTCAGGATTAGGGTTAGGGGTAGGGTTAGGGTTAGGGTTAGGGTTAGGGTTAAGGTTAGGGTTAGGGTTAGGGTTTGGGTTAGGGTTAGGGTTAGGGAAAGGCTAAGGGTTAGTGTTAGGTTTAGGATTAGAGTTAGGGGTTAGGGTTAGGGGTAGGCTTAGAGTTAGGGTTAGGGTAAGGGTAATGGTAAGGTTTAGGGTTAGGGTAAGGTTTAGGGTTATATTTAGGGTAAGAGTAAGGTTTAGGGTTAGGTTTAGGGTTAGTGTTAGGGTAAGGGTAAGAGTTAGGGTTAGGATTAGGGTTATTGTAAGGTTTAGGGTTCGGGTTAGGTTGAGGTTTAGGGTTATTGTAAGGGTAAGGGTTAGGGTTAGGGTTAGGGTTAAGGTTAGGGTTAGGGTTAGGGTTAGGGTTAGAGTAAGGGTAATGTTTAGGGTTAGGGTTAAGGTAGGGTTTGGGTTAGGGTAAGGGTAAGGGTTAGTGTTAGTGTTAGGGTTGGGGTTAAGGTTACGGTTAGGGTTAGGGTAAGGGTAAGGATTAGGGTTAGGTTTAGGGTTAGGATAAGGGTTAGGGTTAGGGTTAGGGTTAGGGTGAGGGTTAGGGGTTAGGATTAGGTGTTAGGGTTAGGGTTAGGGTTAGGGTTAGGGTAAGGGTTACGGTAAGAGTAAGGGTTAGGTTAGGGTTAGGGTTAGGGTTAAGGTTAGGGTTAGGGTTTGGGTTTAGGGTTAGGGTTAGGGAAACGGTAAGTGTTAGTGTTAGGTTTAGGATTGGAGTTAGGGGTTAGGGTTAGGGGTAGGCTTAGAGTTAGGGTTAGGGTAAGGGTAAGGGTAAGGTTTAGGGTTAGGGTAAGGGTTAGGGTTATATTTAGGGTAAGAGTAAAGTTTAGTGTTAGGTTTAGGGTTAGGGTTAGGGTAAGGGTAAGAGTTAGGGTTAGGATTAGGGTTAGGGTAAGGTTTAGGGTTCGGGTTAGGTTGAGATTTAGGGTTAGGGTAAGGGTAAGGTTTAGGGTTAGGGTTACGGTTAAGGTTAGGTTTAGGGTTAGGGTTAGGGTTAGAGTAAGGGTAATGTTTAGGGTTAGGGTGAAGGTTACGGTTAGGGTTAGGGTAAGGGTAAGGATTAGGGTTAGGGTTAGGGTTAGGATAAGGATTAGGGTTAGGGTTAGGGTTAAGGTAAGAGTAAGGGTTAGGGTTAGGGTTAGTGTTAGGGGTCTGGTTTAGGTATAGGGGTAGGGTTAGGGTTAGGGTTAGGGTTAGTGTTAGGGTTTCGGTTAAAGTTAGGGTTAGGATTATGGTAAGGGTAATGTTTAGTGTTAGTGGTAGGGTTTGGGTTAGGGTTAGGGTAAGGGTAAGGTTTAGGGTTAGGGTAAGAGTTAGGGTTAGGGTTAGGGTAAGGGTAAGGGTAAGGGTTAGGGTTAGGTAAGGGTTAGGGTTACGGTTTGCATTAGGTTTAGGGTAAGGGTAAGGGTTAGGGTTAGGGTTAGGGTTAGTGTTAGGGTTAGGGTAAGGATTAGGGTTAAGGTTAGTGTTAGGGTTCGGGTTAAGGTTAGGGTTAGGACTATGGTAAGGTAATGTTTAGGGTTAGGGTTAGCGTTATGGTAAGGGTAAGGGTTAGGGTTAGGTTTAGGGTTGGGGTTAAGTTTAGGGTTAGGGTTAGGGTAAGGGTAAGGGTTAGGATTAGGGTTAGGGTTTGGATAAGGGGTTAGGGTTAGGGTTAGGGTTTGGGTGAGGTTTATGGTTAGGGTTAGGTTTTAGGATTAGGGTTAGGGTTAGGGTAAGGTCAGGGTTAGGGTTAGGGTAACTTTAGGGTTAGTGTTAGGGTTAGGTTAAAGGTTAGGGTTAGGTTTAGGATTAGGGGTAGGGAAAGGGTAAGGGTTAGGGGTAAGGGTTAGGGTTAGGGTTAGTGTTAATGTAAGGATTAGGGTTAGGGTTAGGGTTACGGTAAGGGGTTAGGGTTAGGATTATTGTTAAGGTTAGGTTTAGGGCTAGGGTTAGGGTTAGTGTAAGGGTAAGGGTAAGGGTTATGTTTAGGGTTAGGGCTAAGGTTAGGTTTACGTTTAGGGTTAGGGTTAGGGTTAGGGAAAGGGTAAGGGTTAGGGTAAGCGTTAGGGTTAGGTTTAGGGTTAAGGTAAGGGTTAGGGTTAGGTTTAGGGTTAGAGTTAGGGTAAGAGTAAGGGTTGGGTTTTAGTTAATTTTGGGGTTAAGTTTAGGGTTAGGGTTAGGTTAAGGTTAAGGGTTAGGTTTAGGGGTAGTTTTAGGATAAGGGTTAGGGTTAGGTTTAGGGTTAAGGAAAGGTAAGGGTTAGGGTAAGGGTTAGGGTTAGGGTTAGTGTTAGGGTAAGGATTAGGGTTAGGGTTATGGTTAGGGTAAGTGTTAGGGTTAGGGGTAGGTTAGTGGTAGGGTTAGGGTTAGGGTAAGGGTAAGGTTTAGGGTTAGGGTTAATATTAGGGTTAGGGTAAGGGTAAGGGTAAGGGTTAGGGTTAGGGTTAGGGTTAGGTTTAGGGTTAGGGTTAGGTTTAGGTTTAGTGTTAGGGTAAGGGTAAGGGTTAGGGTTAGGGTTAGGGTTAGGGTTAGTGTTAGGGTTCCGGTTAAGGTTAGGGTTAGGATTATGGTAAAGGTAATGTTTAGGGTTAGGGTTAGGGTTAGGGTTAGGGTTAGGGTAAGGGTAAGGGTTAGGGTTAGGGTTAGGGTTAGGGTTAGGTTTAGTGTTAGGGTTCCGGTTAAGGTTAGGGTTAGGATTATGGTAAGGGTAATGTTTAGGGTTAGTGGTAGGGTTAGGGTTAGGATTAGCGTAAGGGTAAGGTTTAGGGTTAGAGTTAGGGTTAGGGTTAGGGTAAGGGGAAGGGTAAGGGTTAGGGTTAGGTAAGGGTTAGGGTTACGGTTTGTGTTAGGTTTAGGGTAAGGGTAAAGGTTAGGGTTAGGGTTAGTGTTAGGGTTAGGGTAAGGTTTAGGGTTAGGGTTAGTGTTAGGGTTCGGGTTAAGGTTAGGGTTAGGATTATGGTATGGTAATGTTTAGGGTTAGGGTTAGGGTTAGCGTTATGGTAAGGGTTAGGTTTAGGTTTAGGGTTGGGGTTAAGTTTAGGGTTAGGGTTAGGATAAGGGTAAGGGTTAGGATTAGGGTTAGTGTTTGGATAAGGGTTAGGGTTAGGGTTAGGGTTAGGGTGAGGTTTAGGGTTAGGGTTAGGTTTTAGGATTAGGGTTAGTGTTAGGGTTAGGGTAAGGGTTAGGGTTAGGGTTAGGGTAAGTTTAGGATTAGGGTTAGGGTTAGGTTAAAGTTTAGGGTTAGGGTTAGGATTAGGGTTAGGGAAAGGGTAAGGGTTAGGGTAAGGGTTAGGGTTAGGGTGAGTGTTAATGTAAGGATTAGGGTTAGGATTAGGGTTACGGTAAGGGTTAGGGTTAGGATTAGGGTTAGGGTTAGCATTAAGTTTCGGGTTAGGGTTAGGGTAAGGGTAAGGTTTAGGGTAAGGGTAAGGGTTAGGGTTAGGATTATGGTTAAAGTTAGGGTTAGGTCTAGGGTTAGGGTTAGGGTAAGGGTAAGGGTAAGGGTTATGGTGAGGGTTAGGGTTAAGGTTAGCGTTAGGTTTAGGTTTAGGGTTAGGGTTAGGGAAAGGGTAAGGGTTAGGGTAAGCGATAGGGTTAGGTTTATGGTTAGGGTAAGGGTGAGGGTTAGGTTTAGGGTTAAGGTTATGGTAAGGGTAAGGGTTAGGGTTAAGTTAAGTTTGGGGTTAAGTTTAGGGTTAGGGTTAGGTTAAGAGTAAGGGTTAGGTTTAGGGGTAGTTTTAGGATAAGGGTTAGGGTTAGGTTTAGGCTTAGGGTGCGGGTTAGGGTTAGGGTTAGGTGTTAGGGTTAGGGTTAGGTTTAGGGTTAAGGAAAGGTAAGGGTTACGGTAAGGGTTAGGGTTAGGGTTAGTGTTAGGGTAAGGATTAGGGTTAGGGTTAGGGTTTGGGTAAGGATTAGGTTTAGGTTTAGGGTTAGGGTTAGCATTAAGTTTAGGGTTAGGGTTAGGGTAAGGGTAAGGGTTAGGGTAAGGGTAAGAGTTAGGGTTAGGATTATGGTTAAGGTTAGGGTGAGGGCTAGGGTTAGGGTTAGGGAAAGGGTAAGGGTAAGGGTTACGGTTAGGGTTAGGGTTAGGGTTAAGTTTAGGGTTAGGGTTAGGGTTATGGTTAGGGTTAGGGAAAGAGTAAGGTTTAGAGTTAGTGTTACGGTTAGGGGTTAGGGTCAGGGGTAGGGGTAAGGTTAGTGGTAGGGTTAGGGTTAGGGTTAGTGTAAGGGTAAGGTTTAGGGTTAGGTTTAGGTTTAGGGTTAGGGTTAGGGTTAGGGGTAGGGTGAGTGGTAGGGTTACGGTTAGCGTTAGGGTAACCGTAAGGTTTAGGGTAAGGGTAAGGGTTAGGTTTAGGATTATGCTTAAGGTTAGGGTTAGGGCTAGGGTTAGGGTTAGGGAAAGTGTAAGGGTTAGGGTGAGGGTTAGGGTTAGGGTTAGGGTTAGTTGTTAGGTTTGGTGTTAGGGGTAGGCTTAGGGTTAGTGTTAGGGTTAGGGTAATGGTAAGGGTTAGGGTTAGGGTTAGGGTTAGGGTTAGGGTTAAGGTTAGGGTTAGGGTTAGGGTTATGGTTAGGGTTAGGGTAATGGTAAGGGTTAGGTTTAGAGTTAGGATTAGGGTTAGAGAAAGGGTAAGGGTTAGGGTAAGGTTTAGGGTTAGGGTTATTGTTAATGTAAGGATTAGGGTTAAGGTTAGGGTTACGGTAAGGGTTAGGGTTAGGATTAGGGTTAGGGTTAGCATTAAGTTTCGGGTTAGGGTTAGGGTAAGGCTAAGGTTTAGGGTAAGGGTAAAGGTTAGGGTTAGGATTATGGTTAAGGTTATGGTTAGGGCTAGGGTTAGGGTTAGGGAAAAGGTAAGGGTTAGGGTTAGGGTGAGGTTTAGGGTTAGTGGTTAGGGTTAGTGTTAGGGGTAGGCTTAGGGTTAGTGTTAGGGTTAGGGTAAGGGTAAGGTTCAGGGTTAGGGTTAGGGTTAGGGTTAAGGTTAGGGTTAGGGTTAGGGTTACGGTTAGGGTTTGGGTAAGGATAAGGGTTAGGGTTACGTTTAGGGTTCTGGTTAAGGTTAGGGTTAGGGTTAGGGTTACGGTTAGGGTTCAGGTTAGGTTTAGGTTTAGGGTTACGGGTAGGGTTAGGCAAAGGTTAAGGGTTAAAGTTAGTGTAAGGGTTAGGGGTTAGGGTTAGGGTAAGGGTTAGGGTTAGGGTTAGGGTTAAGGTTAGGGTTAGGGTTAGGGTTAGGGAAAGGGTAAGGGTTTGGTAGGCGTTAGGGTTAGGTTTAGGGTTAGGGTAAGGGTTAGGGTTAGGTTTAGGGTTAGGGGTTAGGGTTAGGGTTAGGGTTAGGATAAGGGTTAGGGTTAGTGTTAGGGTTAGGGTAAGGGTAAGTGTTAGGGTTGGGGTTAGGGTTAGGGTTAGGGTTAGGTTTATGGTTAGGGTTAGTGTAAGGGTAAGGGTTAGTGTTAGGTTTAGGGTAGGGGTTAAGTTTAGGGTTAGGGTTAGGGTAAGGGTAAGGGTTAGGTTTAGGGTTAGGGTTAGGATAAGGGTTAGGGTTAAGATTAGGTGTAAGGGTTAGGGTTAGGGTTAGGGTTAGGGTAAGGGTTTGGGTTCGGGTTAGTGTTAGGGTAAGGATTAAGGTTAGGTTTAGGGTTAGGGTAAGGTTTAGGGTTAGACTTAGGGTTAGGGTTAGGGTTAGGGTAAGGGTTAGCGTTAGGTTTAGGGTAAGGGTAAGGTTTAGGGTTAGGTTTAGTGTTAGGGAAAGCGTAAGGGTTAGGGTAAGGGTTTGGGTTCGGGTTAGTGTTAGGGTAAGGATTAAGGTTAGGGTTAGGGTTAGGGTAAGGTTTAGGGTTAGACTTAGGGTTAGGGTTAGGGTTAGGGTAAGGGTTAGCGTTAGGTTTAGGGTAAGGGTAAGGTTTAGGTTTAGGGTTAGGGTTAGGGTTAGGGTAAGGGTTATGGTTAGGATTAGGTTAGGGTGAGCGTTAGGGTTAGTGTTAAGGTTAGTGTTTAAGGTTAGGGTTAGGATTAGGGTAAAGTTTAGGGGTAGGGTTAGTGTAAGTGTTAGGGTTAGGGTAAGAGTAAGGGTTAGGTTTGGGTTAGGGTTAGGGTTAGGGTAATGGTTAGGGTTACGGTTAGGGTTAGGGTTAGGGTAAAGGTAAGGGTTAGGGTTAGGGTTAGGTTTAGTTATAGGGATATGGCAAGGTTTAGGGTTAGGGTTAGGGTTAGGGTTAGGGTAAAGTTTAGGGTTAGGGTTAGGGTAAGTGCAAGGTTAGGGTAAGGGTCAGGGTTAGGGTTTAGGGTTAGGGTTAGAGTTAGGTTTAGGGGTAGCTTAAGGGTAAGTTTTAGGGTTAGGTTATGGTTAGGTTTAGGGATAGGGTTAGGGTGAGGGTAAGTGTTAGGGTTAGTGTTAGGGTTAGAGTAAGGGTAGGGGTTAGGGTTAGGGTTAGGGTTATGGGTAGGGTTAGCGTTAGAGTAAGTGTAAGTGTTAGGGTTAGGGTTAGGGTTAGGTTAAGGGTAAGGGTTAGGGTTTGGGTTAGGGTTAGGGTTAGGTTTAGGGTTAGAGTTTGGGTTAGGGTTAGGGTAAGTGTAAGTATTAGGGTTAGGGTTAGGTTTAGGGTAAGGGTTACGGTTAGGGTTAGGGTTAGGGTTAGCATTAAGTTTAGGGTTAGAGTTAGGGTAAGGGTAAGGGTTAGGGTTAGGGTTAGGATTAAGATTAGGATAAGCGTAAGGGTTAGGGTTAGGGTTAGGGTTAGTGTGAGGTAAGGGTTAGGATTAGGTTTAGAGTTAGGTTTAGAGTTAGGTTTAGAGTAAGGGTAAGGGCTAGGGTTAGGGGTAGGGTAAGGGTTAGGGTTAGGGTTAAGTTTAGGATTAACGTAAGAGTAAAGTTTAGGGTTAGGGTAAGAGTTAGCATTAGGTTTAGGGTAAGGGTAAGTTTTAGGTTTAGGGTTAGGGTTAGAGTTAGGGTAAGGGTAATGGTTATGGTTAGGGTTAGGTTAGGTTGAGCATTAGGGTTAGGGTTAGGGCTAGTGCTTAAGGATAGGTTTAGGATTAGGGTAAGGGTTAGAGTTAGGGTTAGGTTTAGTTATAGGGATATGGCAAGGTATAGGGTTAGGGTTAGGGTTATGTTTAGGGTTAAGGTTAGGGTTAGGGTTAGGGTAAGGGTAAGGGTTAGAGTTAGGGTTAGGATTAGGGTTAGGGTTAGGGGTTAGGGTTAGGGTAAGGGTAAGATTTAGGGTTAGGGTTAGGTTTAGGGTAAGGGTTAGGTTTAGGGTTTGGGTAAGGGGAAGTGTTAGGGTTTGGGTTACGGTTAGGGTTAGGTTAAGGGTAAGTGTAAGGTTTAGGGTTAGGGTTAGGTTTAGTGTTAGGGTTAGGGTAAGGGTTAGCGTTAGGTTTAGGGTAAGGGTAAGGTTTAGGGTTAGGGTTAGGGTTAGGGTTAGGGTTAGGGTAAGGGTAAGGTTTATGGTTAGGGTTAGGTTAGGGTGAGCGTTACGATTAGAGTTAGGGTTAGTGTTTAAGGTTATGGTTAGGATTAGGGTAAGGGTTAGGGTTAGGGTTAGTGAAAGGGTTAGGTTTAGGGTTAGGATAAGAGTAAGGGTTAGGGTTGGGTTAGGGTTAGGGTTAGGGTAATGGTTAGTGTTAGGGTTAGCGTTAGGGTTAGGTTTAGGGATAGGGTTAGGGTAAGGTTTAGGGTTAGGATTAGGGTTAGGTTAAGGGTAAGGGTTAGGCTTAGGACTAGAGTAAGTGTAAGGGTTATGGTTAGGGTTAGGTTTAGGGGTTAGGTTTAGGGTTAGGGTAAGGTTAGGTTTAGGGTTAGGGTTAGGGTTAGGATTAGGGGTCAGGATTAGGGTTAGGGGTAGGGTTATGGTTAGGGTTTGGGTAAGGGTTAGGGTTAGGTTTAGAGTTATGGTAAGGGTAAGGGTTAGGGTTAGGGTTAGGTTTAGGGTTAGAGTTAGGGTTAGGGTTAGGGATAGGGTAAGTTTAAGTGTTAGGGTTAGGGTTAGGGTATGGGTAAGAGTTAGGGTTAGGGTTAGGGTAAAGGTAACGGTTAGCGTCAGGGTTAGGGTTAGGTTTAGGCTTAGGGTTAGGGTAAAGGTAAGGGTTAGGTTCGGGTTAGGTTTAGGGATAGGGTTAGGGTAAGGGTTAGGGTTAGGTTTAGTGTTAGGTTTAGGGTTAAGTTTAGGGTTAGGGTTAGGTTAAGGGCAAGGTTTAGGGTTAGAGTTAGGGGTTAAGGTTTGGCTTAGGTTTAGGGTTAGGGTTAGGGGTAGAGGTTAAGGTTAAGGTTAGGATTAGTGTTAGGGTAAGAGTTAGATTTAGGGTTAGGGTTAGGGTAAGGGTAAGGGTAAGGTTTAGGGTTAGGGTTAGGTTTAGGGTTAGGTTTAGGGAAAGTATAACGTTTAGGTTTAGGGTTAGGTTTACGGTAAGGATTAGAATTAGGGTTAGGGTTATTTTAAGGGTTATGGTTTGGGTTAGCATTAAGTTTAGGGTTAGGATTAGGGTAAGTTTAAGGGTTAGGGTTAGGATTAGCTTTAGGGTAAGCGTAAGGGTTAGGGTTAGGGTTAGGGTAAGAGTTATGGTTAGGGTTAGGGTTGGGTTTAGTGTTAGGGTTAGAGTAAGGGTAAGGGTTAGGGTTAGGGTAATGGTTAGGGTGAGCTTTAGGGTTAGGGTTAGGTTTTAGGATTAGGGTTAGTGTTAGGGTTAGGGTAAGGGTTAGGGTTAGGGTTAGGGTAACTTTAGGGTTAGGGTTAGGGTTAGGTTAAAGTTTAGGGTTAGGGTTAGGGTTAGGGTTAGGGAAAGGGTAAGGGTTAGGGTAAGGGTTAGGATTAGGGTTAGGTTTAGGGTGAGGTTTAGGGTTAGGGTTAGGTTTTAGGATTAGGGATAGTGTTAGGGTAAGGGTTAGGGTTAGGGTTAGGGTAACTTTAGGGTTAGAGTTAGGGTTAGGTTAAAGTTTAGGGTTAGGGTTAGGATTAGGGTTAGGGAAAGGGTAAGGGTTAGGGTAAGGGTTAGGGTTAGGGTTAGTGTTAATGTAAGGGTTAGGGTTAGGACTAGGGTTAGGGTTAGCATTAAGTTTCGGGTTAGGGTTAGGGTAAGGGTAAGGTTTAGGATAAGGTTAAGGGTTAGGGTTAGGATTATGGTTAAGGTTGGGTTAGGGCTAGGGTTAGGGTTAGGGTAAGGGTAAGGGTAAGGGTTATGGTTAGGGTTAGGGTTAAGGTTAGGGTTAGGTTTAGGATTAGGGTTAGGGTTAGGGAAAGGGTAAGGGTTAGGGTAAGCGTTAGGGTTAGGTTTAGGGTTAGGGTAAGGGTTAGGGTTAGGTTTAGGGTTAAGGTTAGGGTAAGGGTAAGGGTTACTGTTAAGTTAAGTTTGGTGTTAAGTTTAGGGTTAGGGTTAGGTTAAGGGTAAGGGTTAGGTTTAGGGGTAGTTTTAGGATAAGGGTTTGGGTTAGGTTTAGGCTTAGGGTGCGGGTTAGGGTTAGGGTTAGGTGTTAGGGTTAGGGTTAGGTTTAGGGTTAAGGAAAGGTAAGGGTTACGGTAAGGGTTAGGGTTAGGGTTAGTGTTAGGGTAAGGATTAGGGTTAGGGTTAGGGTTAGGGTAAGGGTTAGGTTTAAGTTTAGGGTTAGGGTTAGCATTAAGTTTAGGGTTAGGGTTAGGGTAAGGGTAAGGGTTAGGGTAAGGGTAAGGGTTAGGGTTAGGATTATGGTTAAGGTTAGGGTTAGGGCTAGGGTTAGGGTTAGGGAAAGGGTAAGGGTAAGGGTTACCGTTAGGGTTAGGGTAAAGTTAAGGTTAGGGTTAGGGTTAGGGTTATGGTTAGTGGTTAGGGTTGGTGTTAGGGGTAGGCTTAGGGTTAGTGTTAGGGTTAGGGTAAGGGTAAGGGTTAGGGTTAGGGTTAGGGTTAAGGTTAGGGTTAGGGTTAGGGTTACGGTTAGGTTTAGGGTAAGGGTAAGGTTTAGGGTTAGGGTTAGGGTTAAGGTTAGGGTAAGGGTTATGGTTAGGATTAGGTTAGGGTGAGCGTTAGGGTTAGGGTTAAGGTTAGGGTTTAAGGTTAGGATTAGGGTAAGGTTTAGGGGTAGGGTTAGTGTAAGGGTTAGGGTTAGGGTTAGGGTAACAGTAAGGGTTAGGTTTGGGTTAGGGTTAGGGTTAGGGTAATGGTTAGGGTTACGGTTAGGGTTAGGGTTAGGGGAAGGGGAAGGGTTAGGGTTAGGGTTAGGTTTAGTTATAGGGATATGGCAAGGTTTAGGGTTAGGGTTATGGTTAGGTTAAGTTTAGGGTTAGGGTTAGGGTAAGTGCAAGGGTTAGGGTAAGGGTCAGGGTTAGGGTTTAGGGTTAGGGTTAGAGTTAGGTTTAGGGTTAGCTTAAGGGTAAGTTTTAGGTTTAGGTTAGGGTTAGGTTTAGGGATAGGGTTAGGGTAAGGTTTAGGGTTAGGTTAAGGGTAAGGGTTAGGCTTAGGGTTAGGGTAAGGGTAAGGGTTAGGGGTAGGGTTAGGGTTAGGGGTTAGGGTTAGGGTAGGGTAAGGTTAGGGTTAGGGTCAGGGTCAGGGTTAGGGTAAGGGTAAGTGTTAGGGTTAGTGTTAGGGTTAGGGTAAGGGTAAGGGTTAGGGTTAGGGTTAGGGTTATGGGTAGGGTTAGCGTTAGAGTAAGTGTAAGTGTTAGGGTTAGGGTTAGGGTTAGGGTTAGGATAAGGGTAAGGGTTAGGTTTAGGGTTAGGGTTAGGTTTAGGGTTAGAGTTTGGGTTAGGGTTAGGGTAAGTGTAAGTATTAGGGTTAGGGTTAGGTTTAGGGTAAGGGTTACGGTTAGGGTTAGGGTTAGGGTTAGCATTAAGTTTAGGGTTAGAGTTAGGGTAAAGGTAACGGTTAGCGTTAGGGTTAGGGTTAGGTTTAGGCTTAGGGTTAGGGTAAAGTTAAGGGTTAGGTTCGGGTTAGGTTTAGGGATAGGGTTAGGGTAAGGGTTAAGGTTAGGTTTAGTGTTAGGTTTAGGGTTAAGTTTAGGGTTAGGGTTAGGTTAAGGGCAAGGTTTAGGGTTAGGGTTAGGGGTTAAGGTTTGGCTTAGGTTTAGGGTTAGGGTTAGGGGTAGAGGTTAAGGTTAAGGTTAGGATTAGTGTTAGGGTAAGAGTTAGATTTAGGGTTAGGGTTAGGGTTAGGGTAAGGGTAAGGGTTATGATTAGGGTTGGGGTTAAGGTTACTGTTACGGTTGGGGTTAGGGTTAGGGTTAGGGTAAGGGTAAGGTTTAGGGTTAGTGTTAGGTTTAGGGTTAGGTTTAGGGAAAGTATAACGTTTAGGGTTAGGGTTAGGTTTACGGTAAGGATTAGAATTAGGTTTAGGGTTATTTTAAGGGTTATGGTTTGGGTTAGCATTAAGTTTAGGGTTAGGATTAGGGTAAGTTTAAGGGTTAGGGTTAGGGTTAGCTTTAGGGTAAGCGTAAGGGTTAGGGTTAGGGTTAGGGTAAGAGTTATGGTTAGGGTTAGGGTAAGGGTTAGGGTTAGGGTTAGGTTTACGGTTAGCGTAACGGTAGGGGTTAGGGTTAGGGTAAGGGTAAGGGTTAGGGTTAATGTTAGTTTTAGGGTTAGGGTTAAGTTTAGGATTAGGTTTAGGGTAAGGGTAAGCGTTAGGGTTAGGGCTAGGGTTAGGGGTTAGGTTTAGGGTTAGGGTAAGGGTAAGGTTTAGGTTTAGGGTTAGGGTTAGGGGTTAGGATTAGGGTTAGGGTTAGGGTTAGGGTTAAGGTAAGAGTAAGGGTTAGGGTTAGGGTGAGCATTAGGGGTCAGGATTAGGGTTAGGGTTAGGGTTAGGGAAAGGGTAAGGGTTAGCGTTAGGGTTAAGGTTAGGGTTAGGTTTAGGGTTAGGATTAGGGTTAGGATTAGGGAAAGGGTAAGGGTTAGGGCAAGCGTTAGGGTTAGGGTTAGTGTGAGGGTAAGGATTAGGGTTAGGGTTAGGGTTAGGGTAAGGGTTTGGGTTAGAGTTAGGGTTAGGGTTACCATTAATTTAAGGGTTAGGTTTAGGGTAAGGGTAAGGGTTAGGGTAAGGGTAAGGGATAGGTTTAGGTTTAGGGTTAAGGTTAGGGTTAGGTTTAGGGTTAGGGAAAGGTAAATGTTAGGGTTAGGGAAAGGTAAAGGGTTAGTGTTAGGTTTAGGATTAGAGTTAGGGGTTAGGGTTAGGGGTAGGCTTAGAGTTAGGGTTAGGGTAAGGGTAAGGGTAAGGTTTAGGGTTAGGGTAAGGGTTAGGGTTACATTTAGGGTAAGAGTAAGGTTTAGGGTTAGGGAAAGGGTAAGGGTTAGGGCAAGCTTTAGGGTTAGGGTTAGTGTTAGGGTAAGGATTAGGGTTAGGGTTAGGGTTAGGGTAAGTGTTAGGGTTAGGGGTACGGTTAGGGTTAGGTTTAGGGTAAGGGTAAGGGTTAAGGTTAGGGTTAGGATTAGGGTTAGTTTTGGAGTAAGGGTTACGGTTAGGGTAAGGGTAAGGTTTAGGGTTAGGTTTGGGGTTAGGTTTAGGGTTTGGGTAAGGGTATGTGTTAGGGTTAGGTTATGGTTAGGGTAAGGGTTAGGGTTGCGTTAGGGTAAGGGGAAGGCTTAGGGTTAGGGTTAGGGTTTTTGTAAGGAAAGGGTTAGGATTAGGTTTAGGGTTAAGATTGAGGTTAGGGTTAGCATTAGAGTAAGGGTTAGGGTTAGGGTTATGGTAAGGGTTAATGTTAGGGTTAGGGTTAGGGTTAGGGTTAGGTTTAGATTTAGGGTTAGGATTAGGGTTAGGGTTAGGTTAGGGTTAGGGTTAGGGTTAGGGTTAGGGTTACGGTAAGGGTTAGGGTTAGGGTTAGGTTAAGGGAAGGGGCAGGGTTTTGGTTAGGGTTAGGGTTAGGGTTGACGTTAGGGTTAGAGTTACAGGAAGGGTTAGGATTAGGGTTAGGGTAAGGGTTAGGGTTAGGTTTAGGGTTAGGGTTAGAGTTAGGGTTATTGTTAGAGTAAGGGTAAGGGTTAGGATAAGGGTTAGCGTTAGGGTTAGGGTAAGGGTTAGGGTTAGGGGTTAGGGTTAATGTTAGGGTTAGGTTAAGGGTTAGGGTTAGTGTTAGGGTTAGTGTTAGGGTAAGGGTAAGTGTTAGGTTTCTGGTTAGGGTTAGGGTTAGGGTAAGGGTTAGGGTTAGTGTTAGAGTTAGTTTTAGGGTTGGGGTTAAGGTTAGTGTTAGGGTTAGGGTAAGGGTAAGTGTTAGGGTTAGGGTTATGGTTAGGGTATGTTTTAAGGTTAGGATTACTGTTAGGGTTAGGGTAAGGGTAAGGGTAAGGTTTAGGGTTAGGGTTAGGCTTTGGGTTAAGATTGAGTTTAGGGTTAGGTTTAGGGTTAGGGTTAGAGTTAGGGTTATTGTTAGAGTAAGGGTAAGGTTTAGGATAAGGGTTAGCGTTAGGGTTAGGGTAAGGGTTAGGGTTAGGGGTTAGGGTTAATGTTAGGGTTAGGGCTAGGGTTTGGGATAGGGTTAGGGTATGGGTAAGTGTTAGGTTTCTGGTTAGAGTTATCGATAGGGTAAGGGTTAGGGTTAGTGTTAGGGTTAGGTTTAGGGTTGGGGTTAAGGTTAGGGTTAGGGTTAGGGTAAGGGTAAGTGTTAGGGTTAGGGTTAGGGTTAGGGTATGTGTTAGGGTTAGGATTACTGTTAGGGTTAGGGTAAGGGTAAGGGTAAGGGTAAGGTTTAGGGTTCGGGTTAGGCTTTGGGTTAAGATTGAGGTTAGGGTTAGGGTTAGGGTTAGGGTAAGCGTTAGGGTTAGGGTTAGGGTAAGGGTTATGGTAAGGGTGGGGGTTAGGGTTAGGCTTAGGTTAAGGGAAAGGGTTAGGATTAAGGTTAGGGGTAAGATTGAGGTTAGGGTTAGGGTTAGAGTAAGGGTTAGGGTTAGGGTTAGGGTAAGGGTTAAGGATAGGGTTAGGGTTAGGGTTAGTGTTAGGGTTAGTGTTAGGGTTAGGGTAAGGTTTTGGGTTGGTGTTAGGTTAGGGTTAGGTTTAGGGTTAGGGTTAGGGTTAGGGTTATTGTAAGGGTATGTGTTAGGGTTAGGGTTAGGATAAGGGTTAGCGTTAGGGTAATGGTAAGGTTTAGGTTTAGGGTTAGGGTTAGTTTAGGGTGAGGGTAAGGGTAAGGGTTAGGGTTAGGTTTATGGTTAGGGTTAGGGTAATGGCAAGGTTTAGGGTACGGGTTAGGGTTATGGTAGGGATTAGGTTAAGGGTAAGTGTTAGGGTTAGGGTAGGGTTAGGATAAGGATAAGGGTTAGAGTTAGGTTTAGGGTTAGGGTTAGGTGTTAGGGTTAGGGTTAGGTTTAGGTTTACGGTTAGGGTAAGTTTTAGGGTTAGGGTTAGGGTTAGGGTTAGGGTTAGTGTTAGGTTTAGGGTTAGGGTTAGGGTAAGGGCAAGGGTTAGGGTTAGGGTTAAGGTCAGGGTTAGGGTTAGGGTAGAGTTAGGTTTAGGGTTAGGTTAAGGGTAACGTTTAGGGTTAGGGTTAGGGTTAGGGTTAGGGTTAGAGTTAGGTTTAGGGTTGGTTAAGGGTAAGGTTTAGGGTTAGGGTTAGTGTAAGGGTAAGGGTTATGGTTAGGGTTAGGGTTAGGGTTAGGGACAGGGTTAGGGTTCGAGTTAGGGTTAGGGTTAGGAAATGGTAAGGTTTAGAGTAAGGGTTAGGGTTAGGGTAAGGTTAAGGATTGGGGTTAGGGTTAGGGTTAGGGTAAGGGGAAGGGTTACGATTAGGGTTAGGGTAAGCATTAAGTTTAGGGTTAGGGTTAGGGTTAGGGTTAAGGTAATTGGTTAGGGTTAGCGTTAGGATTAGGGTTAGATTTAGGTAAGGGTAAGGGTTAGGGTTAGGGTAAGGGTTAGGGTTAGGTTTAGGGTTAGGGTTAGTTTAAGGGTAAGGATTAGGGTTAGGGTTAGGGTTAGGGTTAGGGTTAGGGTTAAGGTTAGGTTTAGGGTTACGGTAAGGGTAAGGGTAAGGTTTAGGGTTAGGGTTAGGGTTAGGGTTAGGAAAAGTTAAGGGTTTGGGTTAGGGTTAGGGTAAGGATTAGGGTTAGGGTTAGGGTTAGGGTAAGGATTAGGGCTAGGCTTAGGGTTAGGGTAAGGGGAAGGGTTACGATTAGGGTTAGGGTAAGCATTAAGTTTAGGGTTAGGGTTAGGTTTAGGGTTAAGGTAATGGTTAGGGTTAGCGTTAGGATTAGGGTTAGATTTAGGTAAGGGTAAGGGTTAGGGTTAGGGTTAGGGTTAGGTTTAGGGTTAGGGTTAGTTTAAGGGTAAGGATTAGGGTTAGGGTTAGGGTTAGGGTTAAGGTTAGGGTTAGGGTTAGGGTAAGGGTATGGTTAAGGTTTAGGGTTAGGGTTAGGAAAAGGGTAAGGGTTAGGGTTAGGGTTAGGGTAAGGATTAGGGTTAGGGTTTGGGTAAGGATTAGGGTTAGGGTTAGGGTTAGTATTAAGGTTAGGGTTAGGGTTAGGGTAAGGGTAAGGGTTAGGGTTAGGGTTAGGGTAAGAGTAAGGGTTAGGATAATGGTTAGGGTTAGGGTTACGGTAAGGGTTAGTGTTAGTGTTAGGGTTAGGGTTAGGGTTAGGGTTAGGGTTAGTTTAAGGGTAAGGATTAGGGTTAGGGTTAGGGTTAGGGTTAAGTTTAGGTTTAGGGTTACGGTAAGGGTAAGGGTAAGGTTTAGGGTTAGGGTTAGGGTTAGGGTTAGGAAAAGGTAAGGGTTTGGGTTAGGGTTAGGGTAAGGATTAGGGTTAGGGTTAGGGTTAGGGTAAGGATTAGGGCTAGGCTTAGGGTTAGGGTTAGTATTAAGTTTAGGGTGAGGGTTAGGGTAAGGGTAAGGGTTAGCTAAGGGTTAGGGTTAGGGTTATGGTAAGGGTTAGTGTTAGGGTTAGGGTTAGGTTTAGGGTTGGGTTAGGGTAAGGGTAAGGGTTAGGGTTAGGGGTTAGGGTTAGGGACAGGGTTAGGGTTCGAGTTAGGGTTAGGGTTAGGAAATGGTAAGGTTTAGAGTAAGGGTTAGGGTTAGGGTAAGGTTAAGGATTGGGGTTAGGGTTAGGGTTAGGGTAACGGGAAGGGTTACGATTAGGGTTAGGGTAAGCATTAAGTTTAGGGTTAGGGTTAGGGTTGGGGTTAAGGTAATGGTTAGGGTTAGCGTTAGGATTAGGGTTAGATTTAGGTAAGGGAAGGGTTAGGGTTAGGGTTAGGGTTAGGTTTAGGGTTAGGGTTAGTTTAAGGGTAAGGATTAGGGTTAGGGTTAGGGTTAGGGTTAAGGTTAGGGTTAGGGTTAGGGTAAGGGTAAGGGTAAGGTTTAGGGGTAGGGTTAGGAAAAGGGTAAGGTTTAGGGTTAGGGTTAGGGTTAGGGTAAGGATTAGGGTTAGGGTTAGGGTAAGGATTAGGGTTAGGGGTTAGGGTTAGTATTAAGGTTAGGGTTAGGGTTAGGGTAAGGGTAAGGGTTAGGGTTAGGGTTAGGGTAAGAGTAAGGGTTAGGATAATGGTTAGGGTTAGGGTTACGGTAAGGGTTAGTGTTAGGGTTAGGGTTAGGGTAAGGTTTAGGGTTAGGTTTAGGGTTAGGGTTAGGGTAAGGGTAAGGGTTAGGGTTAGGCTTAGTTTTAGGGACAGGGTTAGGGTTAGGGTTAGGGTAAGGGTTATGGTCAGGATTAGGTTAGGGTGAGCGTTAGGGTTAGGGTTAAGGTTAGTGTTTAAGGTTAGGGTTAGGATTAGGGTAAGGTTTAGGGGTAGGGTTAGTGTAAGGGTTAGGGTTAGGGTTAGGGTAAGAGTAAGGGTTAGGTTTGGGTTAGGGTTAGGGTTAGGGTAATGGTTAGGGTTACGGTTAGGGTTAGGGTTAGGGTAAGGGTAAGGGTTAGGGTTAGGGTTAGGTTTAGTTATAGGGATATGGCAAGGTTTAGGGTTAGGGTTAGGGTTATGGTTAGGGTTAAGGTTAGGGTTAGGGTTAGGGTAAGTGCAAGGGTTAGGGTAAGGGTCAGGGTTAGGGTTTAGGGTTAGGGTTAGAGTTAGGTTTAGGGTTAGCTTAAGGGTAAGTTTTAGGGTTAGGTTAGGGTTAGGTTTAGGGATAGGGTTAGGGTAAGTTTTAGGGTTAGTTTAAGGGTAAGCGTTAGGCTTAGGGTTAGGGTAAGGGTAAGGGTTAGGGTTAGGGTTAGGGGTTAGGGTTAGGGTAGGGTAAGGTTAGGGTTAGGGTCAGGGTCAGGGTTAGGGTAAGGGTAAGTGTTAGGGTTAGTGTTAGGGTTAGGGTAAGGGTAAGGGTTAGGGTTAGAGTTAGGGTTATGGGTAGGGTTAGCGTTAGAGTAAGTGTAAGTGTTAGGGTTAGGGTTAGGGTTAGGGTTAGGGTAAGGGTTAGGGTTAGGTTAGGGTTAGAGTTAAGGTTAGGGTTAGAGTTAGAGTTAGGGTTACGGTTTGAGTAAGGGTAAGGCTTAGGGTTTGTGTTAAGGTTAAGGTAAAGTTAAGGGTTAGGGTTAGGGTTAGGGTTACGTTTAGGGTAAGGGTAAGGGTTAAGGTTAGGGTTAGGATTAGGGTTACTTTTAGAGTAAGGGTTACGGTTAGGGTAAGGGTAAGGGTTAGGGTTAGGTTTGGGGTTAGGTTTAGGGTTTGGGTAAGGGTATGTGTTAGGGTTAGGTTACGGTTAGGGTAAGGGTTAGGGTTAGCGTTAGGGTAAGGGGAAGGCTTGTTGTTAGGGTTAGGGTTTTTGTAAGGAAAGGGTTAGGATTAGGTTTAGGGTTAAGATTGAGGTTAGGGTTAGCATTAGAGTAAGGGTTAGGGTTAGGGTTATGGTAAGGGTTAAGGTTAGGATTAGGGTTAGGGTTAGGGTTAGGGTTAGGGTTAGGTTTAGAGTTAGGGTTAGGATGAGTGTTAGGGTTAGGTTAGGGTTAGGGTTAGGGTTAGGGTTAGGGTTACGGTAAGGGTTAGGGTTAGGGTTAGGTTAAGGGAAGGGGCAGGGTTTTGGTTAGGGTTAGGGTTAGGGTTGACGTTAGGGTTAGAGTTACAGGAAGGGTTAGGATTAGGGTTAGGGTAAGGGTTAGGGTTAGGTTTAGGGTTAGGGTTAGAGTTAGGGTTATTGTTAGAGTAAGGGTAAGGGTTAGGATAAGGGTTAGCGTTAGGGTTAGGGTAAGGGTTAGGGTTAGGGGTTAGGGTTAATGTTAGGGTTAGGTTAAGGGTTAGGGTTAGTGTTAGGGTTAGTGTTAGGGTAAGGGTAAGTGTTAGGTTTCTGGTTAGGGTTAGGGTTAGGGTAAGGGTTAGGGTTAGTGTTAGAGTTAGTTTTAGGGTTGGGGTTAAGGTTAGTGTTAGGGTTAGGGTAAGGGTAAGTGTTAGGGTTAGGGTTGTGGTTAGGGTATGTGTTAAGGTTAGGATTACTGTTAGGGTTAGGGTAAGGGTAAGGGTAAGGTTTAGGGTTAGGGTTAGGCTTTGGGTTAAGATTGAGTTTAGGGTTAGGTTTAGGGTTAGGGTTAGAGTTAGGGTTATTGTTAGAGTAAGGGTAAGGTTTAGGATAAGGGTTAGCGTTAGGGTTAGGGTAAGGGTTAGGGTTAGGGGTTAGGGTTAATGTTAGGGTTAGGGCTAGGGTTTGGGATAGGGTTAGGGTATGGGTAAGTGTTAGGTTTCTGGTTAGAGTTATCGATAGGGTAAGGGTTAGGGTTAGTGTTAGGGTTAGGTTTAGGGTTGGGGTTAAGATTAGGGTTAGGGTTAGGGTAAGGGTAAGTGTTAGGGTTAGGATTACTGTTAGGGTTAGGGTAAGGGTAAGGGTAAGGGTAAGGTTTAGGGTTCGGGTTAGGCTTTGGGTTAAGATTGAGGTTAGGGTTAGGGTTAGGGTTAGGGTAAGCGTTAGGGTTAGGGTTAGGGTAAGGGTTATGGTAAGGGTGAGGGTTAGGGTTAGGCTTAGGTTAAGGGAAAGGGTTAGGATTAAGGTTAGGGGTAAGACTGAGGTTAGGGTTAGGGTTAGAGTAAGGGTTAGGGTTAGGGTTAGGGTAAGGGTTAAGGATAGGGTTAGGGTTAGGGTTAGTGTTAGGGTTTGTGTTAGGGTTAGGGTAAGGTTTTGGGTTGGGGTTAGGTTAGGGTTAGTTTTAGGGGTTAGGGTTAGGGTTAGGGTTATTGTAAGGGTATGTGTTAGGGTTAGGGTTAGGATAAGGGTTAGCGTTAGGGTAATGGTAAGGGTTAGGTTTAGGGTTAGGGTTAAGTTTAGGGTGAGGGTAAGGGTAAGGGTTAGGGTTAGGTTTATGGTTAGGGTTAGGGTAATGGCAAGGTTTAGGGTACGGGTTAGGGTTATGGTAGGGATTAGGTTAAGGGTAAGTGTTAGGGTTAGGGTAGGGTTAGGATAAGGATAAGGGTTAGAGTTAGGTTTAGGGTTAGGGTTAGGTGTTAGGGTTAGGGTTAGGGTTAGGTTTAGGGTTTACGGTTAGGGTAAGTTTAAGGGTTAGGGTTAGGGTTAGGGTTAGGGTTAGTGTTAGGTTTAGGGTTAGGGTTAGGGTAAGGGCAAGGGTTAGGGTTAGGGTTAAGGTTAGGGTTAGGGTTAGGGGTAGAGTTAGGTTTAGGGTTAGGTTAAGGGTAACGTTTAGGGTTAGGGTTAGGGTTAGGGCTAGGGTTAGGGTTAGAGTTAGGTTTAGGGCTGGTTAAGGGTAAGGTTTAGGGTTAGGGTTAGGGTTAGGTTTAGGTTAAGGGTTAGGGTTAAGGGTTAGGTTTAGGGTTAGGTTTAGGGTAAGGGTTAGGGTTAGAGTTAGGGTTAGGGTAAGGGTTAGGGTTGGGTTTAGGATTGGGGTTAACTTTAGGGTTAGTGTTAGGGTTAGGGTAAGGGTTAGGGTTCGGTTTAGGGTAAGTGTTAGGGGTAGGGTTAGCGTTAGGGTTAGGATAAGGGTAAGGGTTAGAGTTAGGGTTAGTATTAGGTTTAGGGTTAGGGTTTGGGTAAGGGTAGGGGTTAGGGTTAGGTTTAGGGTTAGTGTTAGGGTTACGGTTAGGGTAAGGGTAAGGATTAGGGTTAGGGTTAGGGTTAGCTTTAGGGTTAGGGTTAGGGTTAGGGTAAGGGTAAGGTTTACGGTTAAGGTTAGGGTTAGGGTTAGGGTTAGGGTTAGGGTTAGGGTTAGGTTTAGAGTTAGGGTTAGGATGAGTGTTAGGGTTAGGTTAGGGTTAGGGTTAGGGTTAGGGTTAGGGTTACGGTAAGGGTTAGGGTTAGGGTTAGGTTAAGGGAAGGGGCAGGGTTTTGGTTAGGGTTAGGGTTAGGGTTGACGTTAGGGTTAGAGTTACAGGAAGGGTTAGGATTAGGGTTAGGGTAAGGGTTAGGGTTAGGTTTAGGGTTAGGGTTAGAGTTAGGGTTATTGTTAGAGTAAGGGTAAGGGTTAGGATAAGGGTTAGCGTTAGGGTTAGGGTAAGGGTTAGGGTTAGGGGTTAGGGTTAATGTTAGGGTTAGGTTAAGGGTTAGGGTTAGTGTTAGGGTTAGTGTTAGGGTAAGGGTAAGTGTTAGGTTTCTGGTTAGGGTTAGGGTTAGGGTAAGGGTTAGGGTTAGTGTTAGAGTTAGTTTTAGGGTTGGGGTTAAGGTTAGTGTTAGGGTTAGGGTAAGGGTAAGTGTTAGGGTTAGGGTTGTGGTTAGGGTATGTGTTAAGGTTAGGATTACTGTTAGGGTTAGGGTAAGGGTAAGGGTAAGGTTTAGGGTTAGGGTTAGGCTTTGGGTTAAGATTGAGTTTAGGGTTAGGTTTAGGGTTAGGGTTAGAGTTAGGGTTATTGTTAGAGTAAGGGTAAGGTTTAGGATAAGGGTTAGCGTTAGGGTTAGGGTAAGGGTTAGGGTTAGGGGTTAGGGTTAATGTTAGGGTTAGGGCTAGGGTTTGGGATAGGGTTAGGGTATGGGTAAGTGTTAGGTTTCTGGTTAGAGTTATCGATAGGGTAAGGGTTAGGGTTAGTGTTAGGGTTAGGTTTAGGGTTGGGGTTAAGATTAGGGTTAGGGTTAGGGTAAGGGTAAGTGTTAGGGTTAGGATTACTGTTAGGGTTAGGGTAAGGGTAAGGGTAAGGGTAAGGTTTAGGGTTCGGGTTAGGCTTTGGGTTAAGATTGAGGTTAGGGTTAGGGTTAGGGTTAGGGTAAGCGTTAGGGTTAGGGTTAGGGTAAGGGTTATGGTAAGGGTGAGGGTTAGGGTTAGGCTTAGGTTAAGGGAAAGGGTTAGGATTAAGGTTAGGGGTAAGACTGAGGTTAGGGTTAGGGTTAGAGTAAGGGTTAGGGTTAGGGTTAGGGTAAGGGTTAAGGATAGGGTTAGGGTTAGGGTTAGTGTTAGGGTTTGTGTTAGGGTTAGGGTAAGGTTTTGGGTTGGGGTTAGGTTAGGGTTAGTTTTAGGGTTAGGGTTAGGGTTAGGGTTATTGTAAGGGTATGTGTTAGGGTTAGGGTTAGGATAAGGGTTAGCGTTAGGGTAATGGTAAGGGTTAGGTTTAGGGTTAGGGTTAAGTTTAGGGTGAGGGTAAGGGTAAGGGTTAGGGTTAGGTTTATGGTTAGGGTTAGGGTAATGGCAAGGTTTAGGGTACGGGTTAGGGTTATGGTAGGGATTAGGTTAAGGGTAAGTGTTAGGGTTAGGGTAGGGTTAGGATAAGGATAAGGGTTAGAGTTAGGTTTAGGGTTAGGGTTAGGTGTTAGGGTTAGGGTTAGGGTTAGGTTTAGGTTTACGGTTAGGGTAAGTTTAAGGGTTAGGGTTAGGGTTAGGGTTAGGGTTAGTGTTAGGTTTAGGGTTAGGGTTAGGGTAAGGGCAAGGGTTAGGGTTAGGGTTAAGGTTAGGGTTAGGGTTAGGGTAGAGTTAGGTTTAGGGTTAGGTTAAGGGTAACGTTTAGGGTTAGGGTTAGGGTTAGGGCTAGGGTTAGGGTTAGAGTTAGGTTTAGGGCTGGTTAAGGGTAAGGTTTAGGGTTAGGGTTAGGGTTAGGTTTAGGTTAAGGGTTAGGGTTAAGGGTTAGGTTTAGGGTTAGGTTTAGGGTAAGGGTTAGGGTTAGAGTTAGGGTTAGGGTAAGGGTTAGGGTTGGGTTTAGGATTGGGGTTAACTTTAGGGTTAGTGTTAGGGTTAGGGTAAGGGTTAGGGTTCGGTTTAGGGTAAGTGTTAGGGGTAGGGTTAGCGTTAGGGTTAGGATAAGGGTAAGGGTTAGAGTTAGGGTTAGTATTAGGTTTAGGGTTAGGGTTTGGGTAAGGGTAGGGGTTAGGGTTAGGTTTAGGGTTAGTGTTAGGGTTACGGTTAGGGTAAGGGTAAGGATTAGGGTTAGGGTTAGGGTTAGCTTTAGGGTTAGGGTTAGGGTTAGGGTAAGGGTAAGGTTTACGGTTAAGGTTAGGGTTAGGGTTAGGGTTAGCGTTAGGGTAAGAGTAAGGGTTAGGGTTAGGGTTAGGGTTAAGGTAAAGGTAAGGGTTAGGGTTAGGGTTAGGGCTAGGTTTAGGGTTAGGGTAAAGGTAAGGGTTAGGGTTAGGGTTAGTGTTAGGTTAAGGTTAGGGTTAGGGTTAGGATTAGGGTAGGGGTTAGGGTAAGGGTAAGTGTTAGGGTTAGGGTTAGGTTTAGAATAAGGGTAAGGATTAGGGTTAGATTTAGGGTTAGGGTTAGAGGTTAGGGTTAATGTTAGTGTTAGGGTGAGGGTTAGGTTTAGGGTTAGGGTTAGGGTAAGTGTAAGGGTTCGGGTTGGGTTAGGGTTAGGGTTAGGGTTAAGGTTAGGGTTAGGGTTAGTCTTAGAGTTAGGGTTAGGATTAGAGTAAGGGTAAGGTTTAGGGTTAGGATTAGGGTTAGGGTTAGGGTTTGGGTTAGGGTATGTGTTAGGGTTAGGTTACGGTTAGGGTAAGGGTTAGGGTTAGCGTTAGCGTTAGGGTAAGGGTAAGGCTTAGTGTTAGGGTTAGGGCTAGGGTAAGGGTAAGGGTTAGGGTTAAGGTTAGGGTTAGGGTTAGTCTTAGAGTTAGGGTTAGGGTTAGGGTAAGGGTAAGGGTAAGATTTAGGGTTAGGGTTAGGGTTAGGGTTTGGGTTAGGGTATGTGTTAGGGTTAGGTTACGGTTAGGGTAAGGGTTAGGGTTAGCGTTAGGGTAAGGCTTAGGGTTAGGGTTATGGTTTGGGTAAGGAAAGGGTTAGGATTAGGTTTAGGGTTAAGATTGAGGTTAGGGTTAGCCTTAGAGTAAGGGTTAGGTTTAGGGTTAGGGTAAGGGTTAAGGTTAGGGTTAGGGTTAGGGTTAGGGTTAGGGTTAGAGTTAAGGTTAGGGTTAGGGTAAGGTTTATGGTTAGGGTTAGGTTAAGGGTCAGGTTTAGGGTTAGGATTAGGGTTAGGGTTAGGTTTAGGCTTAGGGATAGTGTAAGGGTAAGTGTTAGGGATAGGGTTAGAATTAGGTTTGAGGTTAAGGTTAGGTTTAGGGTTAGGGTACGGGTAAGGTTTAGAGTTAGGTTTAGGGTTACGGTTAGGGTTATGGTTGAAGTTAGTGTTAGGGTTAGGGTTAGGGTAAGGGTTAGGCTTAGGGTTACGGTAAGGGTTAGGGTTAGAGTTAGGTTAAGGGAAGGGGCAGGGTTTTGGTTAGGGTTATGGTTAGGGTTGAGGTTAGGGTTACAGTTACAGGAAGGGTTAGAATTAGGGTTAGGGTAAGGGTTAGGGTTAGGTTTAGGGTTAGGGTTAGAGTTAGGGTTATTGTTAGAGTAAGGGTAAGGGTTAGGACAAGGGTTAGCGTTAGGGTTAGGGTAAGGGTTAGGGTTAGGGGTTAGGGTTAATGTTAGGGTTAGGTTAAGGGTTAGGGTTAGGGTTAGGGTTAGGGTTAGGGTTTGGGTAAGGGTAAGTGTTAGGTTTCTGGTTAGGGTTAGGGTTAGGGTAAGGGTTAGGGTTAGTGTTAGGGTTAGGTTTAGGGTTGGGGTTAAGGTTAGGGTTAGGGTTAGGGTAAGGGTAAGTGTTAGGGTTAGGGTTAGGGTTAGGGTATGTGTTAGGGTTAGGATTACTGTTAGGGTTCGGGTAAGGGTAAGGGTAAAGTTTAGGGTTAGGGTTAGGCTTTGGGTTAAGATTGAGGTTAGGGTTAGGGTTAGGGTTAGGGTAAGCGTTAGGGTTAGGGTTAGGGTAAGGGTTATGGTAAAGGTGAGGGTTAGGGTGAGGGTTAGGGTAAGGGAAAGGTTTAGGATTAGGGTTAAGGTTAGGTGAGGGTAAAGGTAAGGGTTAGGGTTAGGTTTATGGTTAGGGTTAGGGTAATAGTAAGGTTTAGGGTACGGGTTAGGGTTAGGGTAGGGATTAGGTTAAGGGTAAGTGTTAGGGTTAGGGTTAGGATAAGGATAAGGGTTAGGGTTAGGTTTAGGGTTAGGGTTAGGGGTTAGGGTTAGGGTTAGGTTTAGGGTTAGGGTTAGGGTAAGTTTAAGGGTTAGGGTTAGGGTTAGGTTTAGTGTTAGGTTTAGGGTTAGGGTTAGGGTAAGGGCAAGGTTAGGGTTAGGGTTAAGGTTAGGGTTAGCGTTAGAGTTAGGGTTAGGTTTAGGGTTAGGGTTAGGGTAAGGGTAAGGGTTAGGGTTAGGTTTAGGCTTAGGGTTAACGTTAGGGTTAGGGTTAGGGTTAGGGTTAGGGTTAACGTTAGGGTTAGGGTTAGGGTTAGGTTAAGGGTAACGTTTAGGGTTAGGGTTAGGGTTAGGGTTAGGGTTAGGTTAAGGGTTAGGGTTAGGGTTAGGGTTAGGGTTAGAGTTAGGGTTAGGGTTGATTAAGGGTAAGGTTTAGGGTTAGGGTTAGGGTTAGTGTTAGGTTAAGGGTTAGGGTTAGGGGTTAGGTTTAGGGTTAGGGTTAGGGTAAGGTTTAGGGTTAGAGTTAGGGTTAGGGTAAGGGTTAGGGTTAGGGTTAGGGTTAGGTTAAGTGTTAGGGTTAGGGTTAGGGTTAGGGGAAATGTTAGGGTAAGGGTTAGGGTTAGGGTTAGGTTTAGGGTTGGGGTTAACTTTAGGGTTAGTGTTAGGGTTCGGGTAAGGGTTAGGGTTAGGTTTAGGGTAAGTGTTAGGGTTAGGGTTATGGTTAGGGTAAGGGTTACGGTTAGGGTTAGGGTAAGGGTAGGCGTTACGGTTAGGGTTAGGTTGCGATTAGGTTTAGGGTTAGGTTAAGTGTAAGGGTTAGGGTTAGAGTTAGGGTAAGGGGTAGGGTAAGGGTTAGTGTTATGGTTAGGGTAAGTGTAAGGTTTAGGGTTAGGATTTGGGTTAGGGTAAAGGTAGGGGTAATTGTTAGGGTTAGGGTTAGGTTTAGGGTAAGGGTAAGGGTTAGGGTTAAGGTTAGGGTTAGGGTTAGGGTTAGGTTTAGGGTTAGGGTTATGGTTAGGGTTAGGGTAAGGGTAAGGTTTAGGGTTAGGTTTAGTGCTAGGGTTAGGGTAAGAATAAGGGTTAGGTTTAGGGTTAGGGTTAGGTTTAGGGTTAGTTTTAGGGTTAGGGTTTGCGTAAGGATAAGGGTTAGGGTTAGGGTTAGGGTTGGGGTAAGGGTAAGTGTTAGGTTTAGGATTAGGGTTAGGTTAAGATTATTGTTAGGGTTAGGGTTTGGGTATTGATAAGGTTTTGGTTAGGGTTAGGGTTAAGGTTAAGGTTAGGGTTAGGGTGAGGGTAAGGGTATGGGTTAGGGTTAGGTTTAGGGTTAGTGTTAGGGTAAGGGTTAGGGTTAGGTTTAGGGTTAGGGTAAGGGTAAGGGTTAGGGTTAGGGTTTGGATTAGGTTTAGGGTTGGTGTTAAGGTTAGGGTTAGGGTTAGGGTAAGGGTAAGGGTTAGGGTTAGGTTTAGGGTTAGGGTAAGGGTTAGGGTTAGGGTTAGGGTTAGGGTTACTGTTAGGGTAAAAGTTAGGGTAAGGTTATGTGTTAGAGTTAGGGTTAGGTTTAGGGTTAGGGTTAGGGTTAGCGTTATGGTGAGGGTAAGGGTTAGGGTTAGGGTTAGGGTTAAGATAAATGTAAGGGTTAGGGTAGGGTTAGGGTTAGGTTTAGGGTAAGGGTTAGGGTTAGGGTTAGTGTTAGGGTTAGGGTAAGGGTAAGGTTTAGGGTTAGGGTTAGGGTTAGGGTAAGGGTAAGTGTTAGTGTTAGGGTTAGGTTTAGGATAAGGGTAAGGATTAGGGTTAGGTTTAGGATTAGGGTTAGAGGTTAGGGTTAGGGTTAGGGTTAGGGTGAGGGTTAGGTTTACGGTTAGGGTTAGGGTAAGGGTAAGGATTAGCTTTAGGGTTAGGTTTAGTGTTAGTGTTAGGTAGGTATAGGGTTAGGGTAAGAGCAAGGGTTAGGGTTAGGGTAAGGGTAAGGTTTAGGGTTAGGGTTAGGATTAAGTTTAGGGTTGGGGTTAAGGTTAGGGTTAGGCTTATGGTAATGGTAAGTGTTAGTGTTAGGGATAGGGTTAGGTTAAGGGTAAGGTTTCGGGTTAGGGTTAGGTTTAGTTTTTGGTTAAGGGTTAGGGTTAGGGTTAGGGTTAGGGTTAGGTTTAGGTTAAGGGTTACGGTTAGGGGTTAGGGTTAGGGTTAGGCTAAGGTTTAGGTTTAGAGTTAGGGTATGTTTTAGGGTTAGGGTTAGAGTTAGGGCATATGTTAGGGTTAGGGTTAGGGTTAGGGTAATGTTTAGGTTTAGGGGTGAGTGTAAGGGTGAGGGTTAGGGTTAGGGTTAGGTTTAGGGTTAGGGTTATGGTTAGGGTTAGGGTAAAATTTAGGGTTAGGGATAGGGTTAGTGTTAGGGTAAGTGTAAGTGTTTGGGTTAGGGGTAGGGTTAGGGTTAGGGTAATTGTAAGGGTTAGGGTTAGGGTTAGGGTTAGGGTTAGGGTTAGCGTAAGGGTAAGGGTTAGGGTTAGGTTTCGGGTTAGAATTAAGTTTAGGGTTAGGGTTAGGGTTAGGGTTAGCATTAGGTTTAGGGTTAGGGTTAGGGTAAAAGTAAGGGTGAGGGTTAGGATTAGGGTTAAGGTTAGGGTTATGTTTAGGGTTAGGGTTAGTGTAAGTGTAAGGGTTAGTGTTAGGGTTAGGGTTAGGATTAAGTTTAGGGGTAGGGTTAGTGTTAGGGATTGGAAATGGTAAGGTTTAGGGTAAGGGTTAGGGTTAGGGTAAGGTTAAGGATTGGGGTTAGGGTTAGGGTTAGGGTAAGGGGAAGGCTTACGATTAGGGTTAGGGTAAGCATTATGTTTAGGGTTAGGGTTAGGGTTAGTGTTAGGGTTAACGTAATGGTTAGGGTTAGCGTTAGGATTAGGGTTAGATTTAGGTAAGGGTAAGGGTTAGGGTTAGGGTAAGGGTTAGGGTTAGGTTTAGGGTTAGGGTTAGTTTAAGGGTAAGGATTAGGGTTAGGGTTAGGGTTAGGGTTAGGGTTAAAGTTAGGTTTAGGGTTACGGTAAGGGTAAGGGTAAGGTTTAGGGTTAGGGTTAGGGTTAGGGTTAGGAAAAGTTAAGGGTTTGGGTTAGGGTTAGGGTAAGGATTAGGGTTAGGGTTAGGGTTAGGGTAAGGATTAGGGCTAGGCTTAGGGTTAGGGGTAGTATTAAGGTTAGGGTGAGGGTTAGGGTAAGGGTAAGGGTTAGCTAAGGATTAGGGTTAGGGTTATGGTAAGGGTTAGTGTTAGGGTTAGGGATAGGGTTAGGGTTAGGGTTAGGGTTAGGGTAAGGGTAAGGGTTATGGTTAGGGTTAGGGTTAGGGTTAGGGACAGGGTTAGGGTTCGA